>NW_027524590.1:0-30380 GCF_052094955.1 Ictidomys tridecemlineatus
ACTGTTGCAGAGAGTAGACGTTGGAGACTGTGGTGCAGAAGGACTGTTACAGAGAGCATCGGTTAGAGACTGAGGTGCAGAAGGACTGTTAAAGAGAGCAGACGTTGGAGACTGAGGTGCAGAAGGATTGGTATAGAGAGGAGAGGTTGAAGACAGAGGTGAGAAGGACTGTTACTGAGAGCAGAGGTTGTAAACTGGGGTGCAGAAGGATCGTTGCAGAGAGCAGAGTTTGCAAACTGAGGTTCAGAAGGATCGTTGCAGAGAGCAGAGGTTTAAGTCTGAGGTGCAGAAGGATCGTTACAGAGCAGAGGTTGGAGACTGGGGTCAGAAAGACAGTTACAGAGAGCACAGTTTGGAGAGTGGTTTGGAGAAAAATGTTGCAGTGAGCAGAGATTGCAGACTGTGGTACAGAAGTACTGTTACAAAGAGAAGAGGCTGGAGACTGGGGTTAAGAAGGAATGTCACAGAGAGCAGAGTTTGGATCCTGGGGTGCAGAAGGATCTTACAGAGAGCAGAGGCTGGAGACTGGGGTCAGAAAGACTGTTGCAGAGAACAGACGTTGAAGAATGTGGTGCAGAAGGATCATTGCAGAGCGCAGAGTTTGGAGACTGGGGTATAGACGGATTGTTGAAGAGAGCAGAGGTTTGAGACTGGGGTGCAGAAGGACTGTTGCAGAAAGCAGACGTTGGAGACTGAGGTGCAGAAGAACTTTTACAGAGAGCACTGGTTGATGACTGGGGTGCAGAAGGATCGTTGCAGAGAGTAGAGGATTCAGAATGAGGAGCAGAAGGACGTTTACAGAGAGCAGAGTTTGCAGTCTGAGGTGTAGAACGACTGTTACAGAAACCAGAGTTTGGCAATTGGTTAGCAGAAGAACCATTAAAAGAGAAGAGGTTGTAGACTGTGATACAAAAGGACTGTTACAGAGAGCAGAGTTTGGAGAATTGGTTGAATAAGGATCGTTGCAGAGAGCAGATGTTTGAGACTGGGTTGCAGAAGTTCCGTTACAGAGAGCAGAGGTTGGAGATTGTGGTGCAGAAGAACTGAACATAGAGAAAAGGTTGGATACTGGGGTGCAGAAGGATTGTTATATAGAGCAGAGTTTGGAGACTCGGGTGCAGAAGGACTGTTACAGAGAGCAGAGGTTCGAGACTGGGGTGCAGAAGAACTGTTACAGAGAGCAGAGTTTGGAGACTGGGATGCAGAAGTGCTGTTACAGAGAGCAGCTGTTTGTGACTGAGGTACAGGAGAACTGTTATAGGGAGCAGAGGTTGGAGACTGGGGTGCAGAAGGGCTGTTACAGAGAGCAGATGTTTGTGACTGAGGTACAGGAGGACTGTTATAGAGAGCACAGGTTGGAGACTGTGGTGCAGAATGACAGTTACAGATAGCACAGTTTGGAGATCTGAGTGTAGAAGAAATGTAGCAGAGAGCAAAGGTTGGAGACAGGGGTGCAGAAGGACTGTTGCAGAGAGTAAAGGTTGGAGATATAGGTGCAGAAGGACTGATACAGAGAGCAGAATTTGGAGACTGGGGTGCAGAAGGACCATTACAGACAGCAGAGTTTGGAGACTGCAGTACAGAAGGACTTTTACACAGAGCACAGGTTGGATACCGGGGTGCAGAATGACTGTTGCAGAGAACAGAATTTGGAGACGGCCATGCAGAAGAATCTTACAGAGAGTAGAGGCTGGAGACTGTGTTGCAATAGGACTGTTGCACAGAGCAGAGGTTAGATACTGGGGTGCAGAAGGACTGTTACAGAGAGCAGAGTTTGGAGACTGAGGTGCAGATGGATCTTACAAAGCATAGTTGTTGGAGACCTGGGTGCAGAAGGACTGTTGCAGAGAGCAGAGTTTGGAGACTAGGGTGCAGTAGGACTGTTGCAGAGAGCAGAGGTTGGAGACTGGGTTGTAGAAGGACTGTTACAGATATTACAGTTTCGAGAGAGGGTTGCAGAATGATCTTACAGAGAGCCTTTTGGAATCAGAGGTGCAGAAAGAGTGTTACAAGAGCAGAGGTTACAGACTGGGGTGCAGAAGGATTGTTGCAGAGAGCAGCGTTTTCAGACTGAGGTGCAGAAGGAAAGTTACAGAGAGCACAGTTTGGAGACCTGGGTGTAGAAGAAATGTTGCAGAGAGCAAATGTTGAATCCTGGGGTGCATAAAAACTGTTACAGAGAGCAGAGTATGTAGACTGAGTTGCAGAAGAATCATTGCAGAGAGCATAGGTGGAGACTGGGCAGCAGAAGAATCGTTATAGAGAGCAGAGTTGGGAGACTGGTGTTCACAAGGACTATTACAGAGAGCACAGGTTGGAGACTGGGGTGCAGAAGAAATGTTGCAGAAAGCAGAGGTTGGAGACTGGGGTGCAGAAGGACTGTTACACAGAGAAGACGTTGGAGACTGGGGTGAAGAATTATGATACAGAAAGCTGATCTGGGAGACTGGGGTGCAGAAGGACCATTAAAGAGAGTAGAGGTCGGAGACTGGGGTGCACAAGGACTGTTTCAGAGAACAGAGTTTGGAGACTGGGGTGCAGAAGGCCTGCTACAGAGGGCAGAGGTTCGAGACTGGGTTGCAGAAGGACAGTTATACAGAGCAGAGTTTTGAGGCTGGGTTGCAGAAGGACTGGTATAGAGAGCAGGGTTTTGAGGCTGAGTTGCAGAAAAATTTTAGAGAGCAGGGGTTTGAGACTGAGGTGCAGGACGACTGTTAAAGAGATCAGTGGTTGAAGACTGGGGAGCAGAAGGACTGATACAAAAAGCAGAGGTTGGAGACTGAGGTGCAGAAGGACCATTACAGAGAGCAGAATTTGGAGACTGCAGTACAGGAGGACTGTTACAGAGAGCAGAGGTTGGAGAATGCGGTATACAATGACTGGAACAGAGAGAAAATGTTGGAGAATATGCTGCAGAACGACTGTTACAGAGAGCATAGGTTGGAGACTGGGATGCAGAAGGACTGTTAAACGGAGCAAAGGTTGAAGACTGGGGTGTAGAAGGACTGTTGCAGAGAGCAGAGGTTGGAGACTTGGGTGCAGAAGTAGTGTTACAGAGAGCAGAGTTTGGAGACTGGGGTTCAGAAGGACTGTTGCAGATAACAGAGGTTGGAAACTGGGGTGAAAAAGGACTGTTGCAGCGAGCAGGTGTTGGATACTTGGGTGCAGAAGAAATTTTGCAGTAAATAGAAATTGGAGACTGAGGTGCAGAAGGACTGTTTCAGATAGCAGAGGTTGGAGACTAGGGTGCAGAAGGACAGATACAGAAAGCAGAGGTTGGAGACTGAGGTGCAGAAGGACCATTACAGAGAGCAGAATTTGGAGACTTCAATACAGGAGGACTGTTAGAGAGAGCAGAGGTTGGAGACTGGAGTGGAGAAGTACTGTTTCAGAGTGCAGATGTTGGAGACTGCTGTGCAGAAGAAATGTTGCAGAGAGCAGAGGTAGGATACTGAGTTGCAGAAAGACTGTTACAGAGAGCAGAGTTTGGAGACTGGGGTGCAGAAGGACTGATACAGAGAGCAGAGTTTGGAGACTGGGGTTCAGAAGGCCTGTTACAGAGATCAGAGGTTGGAGACTGCGTACAGAAGGGCTGTTACAGAGAGCAGAGTTTGGAGACTGGGTTGTAGAAGAATATTACTTAGAGCAGAGTTTGGAGACTGCAGTGCAGAAGGATTGTTACAGAGAGCAGAGCGTGGTGACTGGGGTGCAGTAGGATTATTGCGGAGAGCAGAGGATAGAAACTGATGTGCAGAAGGATTCTTTCAGTAAGCAGAGGTCGGAGACTTGGGTGCAGAAGGACGGTTGCAGCAAGCAGATGTTGGAGACTGGGATGCAGAAAGACAACTGTAGCAGAGAGGAGCGATTGGAAACTCGGTTGCAAAAGGACTGTTCCACAGAGCAGAGGTTGAAGACTGGAGTGTAGAAGGACTGTTACAGAGAGCAGAGGTTGGAGACTGGGGTGCAGAAGGACTGATACAGAAAGCAGATGTTGGAGACTTGGGTCTTGAATGAACCTTATACAGAGTATATGTTGGAGACTGCAGTACAGAAGGACTGTTACAGAGAGAAGAGGGTGGAGACCAGGGTACAGAAGGACTGTTGCATAGAGCAGAGGTTGGAGAATGGGATGCAGAAGGACTGTTTCAGAGAGTAGATGTTAAAGACTGGGGTGAAAAAGAACTGTTGAAGAGAGCAGAATTTTGATACTGTGGTGCGGAAGGATTGTTGCAGGGAGCAGAGGTTGGAGCCTGGGGTGAAGAAGGACTGTTACAGAGATCAGAGTTTGGATATTGGGGTGCAGAAGGATCTTACAGAGAGCAGAGCCTGGAGAGTGGGTTGCAGAAGAACTGGTGCACAGAGCAGAGGTTGGAGAGTGGGGTGCAGAAGGACTGTTACAGAGAGCAGAGTTTGGAGACTGGGTGGCAGAAGGATCTTACATAGAGCAGAGTTTGGAGACTGAGGTGCAGAAGAAATGTTACCGAGAGCAATGGTTGGAGACTGGGGTGTGGAAGTGTTTTTGCAGGGAGCAGAGGTTGAAGACTGACATGCTGAAGTACTCCAGCAGACCACAGAGGTTGGATAATGGGGTGCAGAAGGACCGTTTCAGAGAGCAGATGTTGGAGACTGAGCTGCAGAAGGATTGTTACAGAGAGCAAATGTTGGAGACTCGGGTGAAGAAATACTGTTACAAAGAGCAGAGTTTGAAGACAGGGTTGCAGAAGGATCTTTTTTTTTATTTTTTATTTTTTTATTTTTTTTATTGTTGATCGTTCAAAACATTACACAGTTCTTAATACATCATCTATCACAGTTTGATTCAAGTGGGTTATGAACTCCCAACTTTACCCCATATACAAATTGCTGTATCACATCAGTTACCCTTCCATTGATTGACATATTGCCTTTCTAGTGTCTGATGTATTCTGCTGTCTGTCCTATTCTCTACTATCCCCCCTCCCCTCCCCTCCCCTCCCCTCCCCTTTTCTCATCCCTGTTTAATGTAAATCTTCTTCTCAAGCTCTTCGTCCCTACCCTGTCCTTGTTTACTCCCCTTATATCAAAGGGGTCATTTGGTATTTGTTTTTTAATGATTGACTAGCTTCACTTAGCATAATCTGCTCTAATGCCATCCATTTCCCTCCAAATTCTATGATTTTGTCGTACCTTAATGCAGAGTAATACTCCATTGTGTATAAATGCCACATTTTTTTTCATCCATTCATCTATTGAAGGGCATCTAGGCTGATGCCATAATCTTGCTATAGTGAATTGTGCTGCTATGAACATTGTTGTAGCAGTGTCTCTGTAACATGCTCTTATTAGGTCTTTAGGGAATAGACCGAGAAGGGGAATAGCTGGGTCAAACGGTGGTTCCATTCCCAGCTTTCCAAGAAATCTCCATACTGGTTTCCAAATTGACTGCACCAATTTGCAGTCCCACCAGCAATGAACAAGAGTGCCCTTTTCCCCGCATCCTCTCCAGCACTTATTGTTGTTTGACTTCCTAATGGCTGCCAATCTTACTGGAGTGAGGTGGTATCTTAGGGTAGTTTTGATTTGCATTTCTCTAACTGCTAGCGATGGTGAGCATTTTTTCATGTACTTATTGATTGATTGTATGTCCTCCTCTGAGAACTGTCTGTTCAGGTCCTTGGCCCATTTATTGATTGGGTTATTTGTTATCTTATTGTCTAATTTTTTGAGTTCTTTGTATATTCTGGTTATTAGGGCTCTATCTGAAGTGTGTGGATTAAAGATTTGTTCCCAGGATGTAGGCTCCCTGTTTATCTCTCTTATTGTTTCTTTTGCTGAGAAAAAACTTTTTAGTTTGAGTAAGTCCCATTTGTTGATTCTAGTTGTTAACTCTTGCGCTATGGGTGTCCTATTGAGGAATTTGGGGCCCGATCCCACAGTATGTAGATCATAACCAACTTTTTCTTCTATCAGATGCCATGTATCTGATTAATATCAAGCTCCTTAATCCATTTTGAGTTAACTTTTGTGCATGGCGAGAGATAAGGGTTCAGATTCATTTTGATGCAAATAGATTTCCAGTTTTCCCAGCACCATTTGTTGAAGATGCTATCCTTCCTCCATTGCATGCTTTTAGCCCCTTTATCAAATATAAGATAGTTGTAGTTTTGTGGATTGGTTTCTGTGTCCTCTATTCTGTACCATTGGTCCACCCGCCTGTTTTTGTACCAGTACCATGCTGTTTTTGTTACTATTGCTCTGTAGTATAGTTTGAATCGGATTCAAATACATATCAAAAAAATTATACATCATGATCAAGTAGGATTCATCCCTGGGATGCAAGGCTGGTTCAATATACGGAAATCAATAAATGTTATTCACCACATCAATAGACTTAAAAATAAGAACCATATGATCATCTCGATAGATGCAGAAAAAGCATTCGACAAAGTACAGCATCCCTTTATGTTCAAAACTCTAGAAAAATTAGGGATAACTGGAACATACCTCAACATTGTAAAAGCAATCTATGATAAGCCACAGGCCAGCATCATTCTGAATGGAGAAAAATTGAAGGCATTCCCTCTAAGATCTGGTACAAGACAGGGATGCCCTCTCTCACCACTTCTGTTCAACATAGTCCTCGAAACACTGGCCAGAGCAATTAGACAGACGAAAGAAATTAAAGGCATAAAAATAGGAAAAGAAGAACTTAAATTATCACTATTTGCAGATGATATGATCCTATACCTAGCAGACCCAAAAGGGTCTACAAAGAAGCTATTAGAGCTAATAAATGAATTCAGCAAAGTGGCAGGATATAAGATCAACACGCATAAATCAAAGGCATTCCTGTATATCAGTGACAAATCCTCTGAAACGGAAATGAGGACAACTACTCCATTCACAATATCCCCCCCAAAAATAAAATACTTGGGATTCAACCTAACAAGAGAGGTGAAAGATTTATATAATGAAAATTATAGAACCCTAAAGAAAGATATAGAAGAAGACCTTAGAAGATGAAAAAATATACCCTGCTCATGGATAGGTAGAACTAACATCATCAAAATGGCGATATTACCAAAAGTTCTCTATAAGTTCAATGCAATGCCAATCAAAATCCCAATGGAATTTCTTGTAGAAATAGATAAAAGAATCATGAAATTCATATGGAATAATAAAAGACCCAGAATAGCAAAAACAATGCTAAGCAGGAAGTGTGAATCAGGCGGTATAGCGATGCAGAAGGATCTTACAGAGAGCAGAGGTTGGAGACTGAGGTGGAACAGTACTGTTACAGAGAGCAGAGTTTGGATACTGGGGTACAGAAAGATCATTGCAGAGAAACGCGTTTTCAGACTGAGGTGCATAGGGACTGTTGGAAATTACAGAGGTTGGAGACTGGTGTGCAGAAGGACTGTTACAGAGAGTAGAGGTTGGAGACTGTTGTTCAGCAGGACTGATACAGAAAGCAGAGATTGGAGACTAGGGTGCAGAAGGACCGCTGCAGAGAGTAGAGTTCGGAGACTTCAATACAGGAGGACTTTTCAGAGAGCAGAGTTTGGAGAATGGTTTATAGATGAATTGTTTCAGTGCAAATGTTGAAGACTGGGGTTCAGAAGAACTTTTGCAGAGAGCAGCGTTTGGAGACTGGGTTGTAGAAGAACTGTCGCAGAGAAAAGAGGTTGGAGACTGAGGTGCAGAAAAAATGCTACAGAGAGCAAAGGTTTTAGACTGGGGTGCAGAATTACTGATACAGAAAGCAGAGGTTGAGACTGGGTGCAGAAGGACCATTACAGACAGCGGAGGTTGAAGACTGTGTTACAGAAGGACTGTTGCAGAGTCCAGAGGTTAGAGAATGGGGTGCAGAAGGACTGTTACAGAGAGCAGAGGTTAGAGAATGGGGTGCACAAGTAAGGTTGCAGAGTTCAGAGGTTGGAGACAGAGGTGCAGAAGGACTGTTACAGAGAGCATAGGTTGGAAACCGTGGTTCAGAAGGACTTACACAGAAAACAGAGGTTTGAGACTGGGGTGCAGAAGAACCATTACAGAGAGCAGATGTTGGAGACTGGGGCACATAAGGATCGTTTTAGAGAGCAAATGTTGGAGAAAGGGGTGCAGAAGGTCGGTTGCAGAGAGCAGAGGTTGGAGATGGAGGTGCAGAAAAATAGTTACAGAGAGTAGATGTTTGAGACTAAAGGGCAGAAGGATCATTGAAGAGAACAGAAGTTGGATACTGAGTTGCAGAAGAATCATTGAAGACAGCAGAGGTGGAGACTGGTCTGCAGAAGGATCGTTACAGAGAGAAGAGGTGGGAGACTGTGGTGCAGAAGGACTATTACAGAGAGCACAGGTTGGAGACTGGTGTGCAGAAGGAATGTTGCAGAAAGCAGAGGTTGGAGACTGGGGTGAAGAAGGACTGTTGCAGAGAACAGAGGTTGGAGACTGAGATGCAGAAGGACTGTTACACAGAGCAGACTTTGGAGTCTCGGGTGAAGAATTATGATACAGAAAGCAGAAGTGTGAGACTGGGGTGCAGAAGCACCGTTACAGAGAGCAGAGGTTGCAGACTGGCGTGCAGAAGGACTGTTTAAGAGAGCAGAGTTTGGAAACTGGGGAGCATAATGCTTGCAACAGAGAGCAGAGGTTGGAGACTGGGTGTCACAAGGACTGTTATAGAGAGCAGAGTTTTGAGGCTGAGTTGCAGAAGGATTTTACAGAGAGCAGTGGTTGGTGACTGTGGGGCAGGATGAATATTACAGAGAGCAGTGATTAGAGACTGGGGTGCAGAAGGGTCGTGCAGAGAGCAGAGGTTTCAGACTAAGGTGCAGAAGGACTGTAACATAGAGCAGAGTTTGGAGACTTAGGTGCATCAGGACTGTTACAGAGAGCAGAGTTTGGTGACTGAGGTGCAGATGGACTGTTACAGAAAGCAGAGGTTGGAAATTGTGGTAGAGGGACCGTTACAGAGAGCAGAGGTTGGAGACTGAGGTATAGAAAGACTGTAACAGAGAGCAGAGGTTGGAGAATATGGTGCAGAAGGACTGTTAAGGAGAGCAGAGGTTGGAGACTGTGGTGCAGAAGGATTGTTACAGAGAGAAGAGGTTGGAGCCTGGGGTTACGAAGGACTGTTACACAGAGAAGAGGTTGAAGACTGGGGTGTAGAAGGACTGTTGCAGAGAGCAGAATTTAAAGTCTGAGGTGCAGAAGGACTGTTGAGAAGAGGAGACGTTGGAGACTGGGGTGCAGAAGGATCGTTGCAGAGAGCAGAGGTTGAAGACTGAGGTGCAAAAAGACTGTTACAGAGAGCAGAGGTTGGAGACTGGGGTTCAGAAGGCCTGTTACAGAGAGCAGAGTGTGGAGAAAGGCCCTAGAATGACTGTTACAGATCACAGAGTTTGGAGACTGGGTTGAAGAAGGATCTAACAGAGAGCAGATGTTGGGGACCCAAGTGCAGAAGGACTGTTACAGAGAGTAGAGGTTGGACTGAGGTACAAAAGGATCATAGCAGAGAACAGCGTTTTAAGACTGAGGTGCAGAAGAACTGTTGCAGAGACCACAGGTTTTAGATTGGGGTGCAGAAGGACTCTTGCAGAGAGCAGAGATTGGAGACTGGGGTGTAGAAGGCTTCTCATAGAGAACAGACTTTGGAGACTGGGGTGCAAAAGGCCTGTTACAAAGAGGAGAGTTGGAAGAAGTTGTGCAGAAGGACTGTTAGAGAAGGCAGAGTTGGGAGACTGGGTTGCAGAAGTATCTTACAGAGAGCAGATGTTGGAGACTGAGGTGTAGAATGATCGTTGCAGAGAGATGAGTTTGGAGACTGGGGTGCACAAGGCCTGCTACAGAGAGCAGAGTTTGGAGACTGGGGTGCAGAAGGCGTGTTAAAGAGAGCAGAGGTAGAAGGCTGGCGTGCAGAAAGACTGATATTGAGAAAAGAGTTAGGAGACTGGGTGACAAAAGGATCTTATAGAGAGCAGAGTTTGGAGACTGAGGTGAAGGAGGACTGTTACAGAGAGCAGAGGTTGGAGACTGGGGTTCATATGGATCCTGCAGAAAGAAGAGGTTTCAGACTGAGGTGTAGATCTAGTGTTACAGAGAGAAGAGGTTGGAGACTGAGGTGCAGAATGACTGTTACAGGGACCAAATTTTGGAGACTGTGTTGCAGAAGGATCTTATATAGAGCAGAGTTTGGAGACTGAGATGCAGAAGGACTGTTACAGAGAGCAGATGTTGACGTCTTGGGTGCAGAAGGATTGTTGCAGAGAGCAAAATTTTCAGACTGAGGTGCAGAAGGACTTTTGTAGAGAGCAGATGTTTTAGACTGGGGTGCAGAAGGTTCGTTGCAGAGAGCAGAAGTTGAAGACTTCAGTACAGAAGGACTGTTCCAGAGAACACAGGATGGATACTAGGGTACACAAGGACATTTTCAGAGAGCAGATTTTTGATACTGTTGTTCAGAAGGACTGTTTCAGAGAGCAGAAGTTGTAGAATGGGGTGCAGAAGGACTTTGGAGAGAGCAGAGGTTGGAGACTGAGGTGCAGAAGGACGGAGAAAGAAAGCATAGGTTGGAAACTGGTGTGCAAAAGGACCTTTACAGAGAGCAGAGTTTGGAGACTGGGGAGGAGTAGGAGTGTTGCAGAGTACAGAGGTTGGAGACTGGGGTGCAGCAGGACATTTCAGAAAGCAGAGGTTTGAGACTGACGTGGAGAAGTAATATTACAGAGAGCAGAGTTTGGAAACTTGGGTCAGATGGATTTTTCAGATAGCAGAGGTTGGAGACTGGGGTGCAGAAGGATCGTTGCAGAGAGCAGAGTATGGACACTGGGGTGCAGAAGGACTGTTGCAGAGAGTAGATGTTGGAGACTGGGGTGCAGAAGGACTGTTTAGAGAGCAGATGTTTGACACTGGGGTGCAGAAGGACTCTTTCATACAGCAGAGGTTGAAGACTGAGGTGGAGAAGGACTGTTACAGAGAGCAGCGTTTGGAGACTTTGCTGCAGAAGGACTGTTACACAGAGCACACGTTGCAGACTGGGGTGCAAAAGGAAATTTGCAGACAGCAGAGGTTGGAGACTGGGGTGCATAAGGACTGTTGCAGATAGCAGAGTTTGGATATGAGGTGCAGAAAAACTGTTAACGAGAGCAGAGATTGTAGACTGGGGTGCAGAAAGACTGATACAGAAAGCAGAGGTTGGAGACTGGGGTGCCGAAGGATCGTTACAGAGAGAAGAGTTTGGAGACTGCGGTACAGAAGGATTGTTACAGAGAGTAGCGGTTTGCAAATGGGGTGCAGAATAAGTTTTGAAAGAACAGAGTTTTGAGAATGAGGTGCAGAAGGACTGTTACAGAGAGCAGAGTTTTTAGACAAGGTTGTAGAAGGATCTTACAGAGAGCAGAGATTGTAGACCGAGGTGCAGCAGGACTGTTACAGAGCGCAGAGGTTGGAGACTGGGGTGAGAAGGATTGTTATAGAGAACAGACTTTGGAGACTGGGGTGCAGAAGGCTTGTTACAGAGAGGAGAGTTGGGAGAAGACGTGCAGAAGGACTGTTACAGAGGGCAGTGTTTGGAGACTGGGTTGGAGAAAGTACTTACAAAGAGCAAATGTTGTAGAGTGCGGTGCAGAAGGACTGTTACAGAGTGTAGAGGTTGGAGACTGAGGCACAGAAGGATTGTTACAGAGAGCAGATTGTGGAGACTGGGGTGCAGAAGGACTGTTGCACACACCAGAGTTTGGAGACTTGGGTGTAGAAGGACTGTTGCAGAAATCAGAAGTTGGAATCTGGGGTGCTGACGGACTGTTGCAGAGAGCAGATGTAGGAGACTGAGATGCAGAAGGACTGTTACAAAGAGCAGATGTTTGAGACTGGCGTGCAGAAGGACTGATACAGAGAGCAGAGTTTGGAGACTGGGGTGCAGAAGGCCTGTTACAGAGAGCAGAGGTTAGAGACTGGGGTGCAGAAGGGCTGTTACAGAGTGCAGAGTTTGGAGACTGGGTTGCAGAAGGATCTTACGTAGAGCAGAGTTTGGAGTCTGAGGTGCAAAAGGAATGTTACATAGACCAGAGTTTAGAGACTGGTATGCAGAAGGATCGTTGCAGAGAGCATATGTTGGACACTGGGGTGCAGAAGGACTGTTACACAGAGCAGAGGTGGAAGACTGAGGTAAAGAAGGAATGTTACAGAGAGCATATGTGGGTGACACGCGTACAGGACTGATACAGAGCAGAAGTTGGAGACTCAGGTGCAGAAGGACCGTTGCAGAGAGCCGAGGTTCGAGACTGAGTTGCAGAAGGCTTATTATAGAGAGCAGAGTTTGGAGACTGGGGTCTAGAAGGACTGTATCAGAGAGCAGAGGTTGGAGACTAAGGTGCAGAGGGACAGTTACACAGAGCACAGTTTGGAGACTGGGGTGCAGAAGGACTGATACAGAAAGCAGAGGTTGGAGACTCGGGTGTAGAAGTACCCTTACACAGAGCAGAGTTTGGAGAATGCAGTACAGAAGGACTGTTATAGAGAGCAGAGTTTTGAGACTGGAGTGGAGAAGGACTGTTGCAGAGAGCAAATATTGGAGACTGGGGTGCAAAAGGACTTTTGCAGAGAGTAGAGGATGAAGACTGGGATGCAGAAGGACTTTTGAAGAGATCAGAGGTTGCAGAGTGAGTTGCAGAAGGACTGTTACAGAAGGCAGAGTTTTGAGACTGTGGTGCAAAACGACTGATACAGAAAGCAGAGGTTGGATACTGGGGTGCATAAGGACCCTTATGGAGAATAGCGGATGGAGACTGCGGTACAGAAGGACTGTTACTAAGAGCAGAGTTTGGAGACTGGGGTTCAAAAGAACTGATGTAGAGACAGGAGGTTGGAGACAGGGATGCTGAAGGATCGTTGGGGCTATCAGAGTATGGAGATTGGGGTGTAGAAGGACTGTTGCAGAGAGCAGACGTTGGAGAGTGGGGTGCAGAAGGACTTTTGCATAGAGCAGAGGTTGGAGACTGAGGTACAAAACGACTGTTAAAGAGAGCAGAGGTTGAAGAATGGGGTGCAGAAGGATTATTTCAGAAAGTAGAGTTTTCAGACTGAGGTACTAAAGAACTGTTGCAGAGAGAAGATGTTGGAGACTGGGTTTCAGAAGGACTGCTGCAGCGAGAAGAGGTTTGAGACTAGGGTGCAGAAGGATCGTTGTAGAGAGCAGAGGTTGGAGACTGGGGTGAAGAAGGAAGTTTGCAGAAAGCTGAATTTGCAGACTGAGGTGAAGAAGGACTGATACAGAAAGCAGAGGTTTGAGACTGGGCTGCAGATGGAACTGTTGCAGAGACCAGAGGTTTGAGACTGTGGTAGAGAAGGACTGTTACAGAGAGCAGATGTTAGAGACTTGGGTGCAGAAGGATCATTGGTGCGAGCAGATTATGGAGACTGGGGTGTACAAGGACTGTTGAAGAGAACAGAGGTTGGATTCTGAGGTTCAGAAGAACCATTGCAGAAAGCAGAGGTTGGAGACTGGGTTTCAGAAGGATCCTACAGAGAGCAGAGTTTGGAAACTGAGAAGCAGAAGGACTGTTGCAAAGAGCAGAGGTTGGAGATAGGGGCACAGAAGTACTTTTGCAGAGAACAGAGATTGAGTCTGAGGTGCAGAAGGACTGTTACAGAGAGCAGAGTTTGGAGACTGGTGTGCAGAATTACTGATATATAACGCAGAGTTTGGAGACTCGGGTGCAGGAGGACTGTTACAGAGAGCAGAGATTGGACACTGCAGTACAGAAAGACTGTTACAGAGAGCAGAGGTTGAAGACTGGGGTGCAGAGGGATTTTTGCAGATAGCAGAGGTTGCAGAGTGAGGTGCAGAAAGGCTGTTACAGAAAGCAGAGTTTGAAAATTGTGGTGCAGAAGGAGTGATACAGAAAGCAGAGGTTGGAGACTGGGGTGTAGAAGGATTGTTTCAGAGAGCAGAGTTTGGAGACTGGGTTGGAGAAGGACTGTTGCAGACAGCAGATGTTGGAGACTGGGGTGCAGAAGAAATGTGACAGAGAGCAGAATTTAAAGACTGGGGTGCATATGGACTATTGCAAAGAGCAGAGGTTGCAGACTGAGGTGCAGAAGGACTGATACAGACAGCAGTGTTTTGAGAATGTGGTGCAAAAAAACTGATACAGAAAGCAGAGGTTGGACAATGTAGTGCAGGAAAACCCTTACAGGGAACAGAGTTTGGAGACTGCGGTACAGAAGGACTGTTACAGAGAGCAGAGGTTTTAGACTGGGGTGCAGAATAACTATTGTAGAGATCAGAGTTTGAAGACTGGGATGCAGAAGGACCATTGCAGAAAGCAAAAGTTGGAGACTGGGTTTCAGAGATTTGAGTCTGAGGTGCAGACGGACTGTTACAGAGAGCAGAGTTTGGAGACTGTTGTGCAGAAGCACTGATACAGAAAGCAGAGTTTGGAGACTGGGGTTAAGAAGGACCCTTACAGAGAACTGAGGTTGAAGACTGCGGTACAGAAGAACTGTTGTTGAGAATAAGTTTGGAGACTGGGGTGAAGAGGGACCATTGCAGAGAGCAGAGGTTGGAAACTAGTGTGCAGAAGGAATGTTACAGAGAGCAGAGTTTGGAAACTGGGGTACAAAAGGATCTTATAGAGAGCAGAGTTTGGAGACTGGGTTGCAGAGAGACTGTTGCAGAGCAGACATTGGAGAATAAGGTGCAGAAGGATCGTTGCAGAGAGCAGATTATGAAGATGGGGGTATAAAAGGACTGTCCCAGAGAGCAGAGTTTGGAGACTGGTGTGTAGAAGGACTGTTGATGAAAGCAGTTGTAGGAGACTGAGGTTCAGAAGGACTGTTTCAAAGAGCAGAGTTTTTAAACAGGGGTGCAGAAGGACTGATACAGAGAGCAGAGATGAAGACTGAGGTGCAGAAGGAATGTTACAGAGAGAAGAGGTTGGAGACTGGGGTGCAGAAGGACTGATACTGAAAGCAGAGGTGAGAGACTGGGGTATAGAAGGACCATTACAAAGAGCAGAGGTTGGATACTGCAGTACAAAAGGAATGTTACATAGAGCAGATGTTGCAGTCTGTGGTGCAGAATGACTGTTGCAGAGAACAGAATTTGGAGACAGAGGTGCAAAAGGACCGTTGCTGAGAGCAGACATTAAAGACTAACGTGCAGAAGGATTGTTACAGAGAGTATAGTTTGGAGACTGGGGTGCAGAAGGACTGTTACAGAGAGTAGAGTTTGGAGACTTGGGTGCAGAAGGATCTTTCATAGAGCTTACGATGGGGACTGGGGTACAGAAGGACTTTTGCGGAGAGCAGAGTTTGGAGACTGGGGTGCATAAGGACCGTTGCTGAGAACAGATGTTGATGAATGAGGTGCAGAAGGACTGTTACAGAGAGCAGAGTTTGGAGACTGGGTTGTAGAAGTTTTTTTCATAGAGCAAGGTTTGAAGAATGAGGTGCAGAAGAACTGTTACAGAGATCAGATGTTGGAGAGTGGGCTGCAGACGGACTGTTTAAGAGAGCAGAGCAGAGGTTGGATACTGTGTTATAGAATGACTGTTGAAGAGAGCACATGTTGGAGATTTGGGTTCAAAAAGACTGTTGCAGAGATCAGAGGTTGAAGACTGAGGTGTAGAAGGACTGTTACAGTGTGCAGATATTTGAGACTGGGATGCAGAAGGATCGTTGCAGAGAGCAGAAGTTGGAGACTGAGGTGTAGAAAGATCGTTGCAGAGAGCAGAGGTTTGAGATTGGGGTGCAGAAGGACTTTTACAGAGAGCACAGGTAGGATACTGGGGTGCAGAAGGAATGTTGCAGAGATCAGATGTTGGAGATTGTGGTGCAGGAGTACTTTTGCAGAAAGCAGAGGTTGGAGACTGAGGTGCAGAAAGACTGTTAATGAGAGCAGATATTGGAGACTGGGGTGCAGAAAAACTTATAGAGAAAGCAGATATTGGATACTGGGGTGCAGAAGGACGGATAAAGAAAACAGAGGTTGGAGACTTTGGTACAGAAGGACTGGTATAGAGGACAGAGGTATGACACTGGGATGAAGAACGACTGTTGCAGAGAACAGAGTTTGGAGACTGGGGTGCAGAAGGACTGTTGCAGAGAGCAGGTGTTGGAGACTGGGGTGCACAAGCATCGTTGCAGAGAGTAGCTGTTGGAGACTGGGGTGAAGAATTTATCTTACAGAGAGCACTGGTTGGAGACTGGGGTGCAGAAGGCCTGTTACAGAGAGCAGAGATTGGAGACTGGGGTGCAGAATGTGTTTCAATGAGCAGAGTATGTCGACTAAGTTTAAAAGGGTCTTACCGAAAGCAGAGGTTGGAGACTGATGTACAGAAGGACTGTTAGAGAGAGTAGAGTTTGAAGACTGGGGTGCAGAAGGATTGTTGCAGAGAGCAGAGTTTCAGACTGAGATACAGAAGAACTGTTGCAGAGAAAAGATGTTGGAGACTGGGTGCACAAGGACTGTTGCAGAGAGCAGAGGTTGGAGACAGGATGCAGAAGGATTGTTGCAGAGAGCAGAGGTTGAAGACTGGGGTGCAGAAGGACAGATACAGAGAGCAGATGTTGAAAACTGGGGTGAAGAAAGCCTGGTACAGAGAGCAGAGTTTAAAGACTGGGGTGAACGAGGACTGTAACAGAGAGCAGAGTTTGGAGACTGGGTTGCAGAAGGATCTTACAGAGAGCAGAGCTTGGAGACTGAGGTGCAGAAGGATTGATACAGAGAGCAGAGTTTGGAGACAGGGGTGCAGAAGGACTATTGCAGAGAACAGAGATTTTAGACTGGCGTGTAGAAGGACTGTAGCAGAGAGCAGACGTTGGAGACTAAGGTGCAGAAGGACAGTTATACAGAACAGTGTTAGGAGACTTGGGTGCAAATGGACCCTTACAGAGAGCAGTGGTTGGAGACTGCAGTACAGAAGGACTGTTATAGAGAACAGAGGTTGGAGACTGGGGTGTAGAAAGAACTTTGAAGAGGGCAGAGGTTGGAGACTGGAGTGCAGAAGGATCTTACAGTGAGAAGAGGTTGGAGTCTGGGATGCAGAAGGACTGTGGCAGAGAGCAGACGTTGGAGACTGGGGTGCAGAAGGATTATTGCAGAGAGCAGAGGTTGGAGTCTGGGGTGCAGAAGGACTGTTGCCGAGAGCAGAGGTTGGAGACTGGGTTGTAAAAGTTTCTTTCAGAGAGCACAGTTTGGAGACTGTAGTGCAGAAGGACTTTTACAGAGAGCAGAGGTTGGAGACTGGGGTGCACAAGCATCGTTGCAGAGAGTAGCTGTTGTTGACTGGGGTGAAGAATTCCTCTTACAGAGAGCAGTGTTTGGAGACTGGGGTGCAGAAGGCCTGTTACAGAGAGCAGGGATTGGAGACTGGGGTGCAGAATGTGTTTCAGTGAGCAGAGTTTGAGGACTAAGTTTAAAAGGGTCTTACAGAAAGCAGAGGTTGGAGACTGATGTACAGAAGGACTGTTACAGAGAGCAGAGTTTGAAAACTAGGGTGCAGAAGGATTGTTGCAGAGAGCAGAGTTTTCATACTGAGGTACAGAAGAACTTTTGCAGAGAGCAGATGTTGGTGACTGGGGTTCACAAGGACTGTGGCAGCAGGTAGAGTTTTGAGACTGGGGTGCCAAAGGATCTTTGCAGAGAGCAGAGGATTGAGACTGAGGTGCATAAGGATCTTTGCGGAGAGCATAGGTTCGAGACTGTTGTGCAGAAGGATCATTAAAGAGAGCAGAGTTTTGAACCTGGGGTGCAGAAAGATTGATACAGCGAGCAGAGGATGGAGACTGGGGTGCAGCAGGATTATTGCAGAGAGCAGAGGTTTTAGACTGGCGTGTAGAAGGACTGTTGCAGAGAGTAGAGAAAAGAGATTGGGGTGCAGAAGGACTGTAGCAGAGAGCAGAGGTTAAAGACTTAGTTGCAGAAGGACAGTTACACAAAACAGAGTTTGGAAACTCGGGTGCAGAAGGACCCTTACAGAGAGCAGTTGTTGGAGACTGCAGTACAGAATGACTGTTACAGAGAACAGAGGTTGGAGACTGGTGTGAAGAAGAACTGTTGCAGAGAGTAGATGTTGAAGACTGTAGTGCAGAAGGACTGATGCAGAGAACAGAGGTTGGAGACTGGGGTGCAGAAGGAACTTTGAAGAGAGAAGAGTTTGGAGACTGGTTTGCAGAAGGACTGTTGCAGAGAGCAGACTTGGAGACTGGGGTGCAGAAGTATTACTGCAGAGAGCAGAGGTTGGAGACTGGGGTGCAGAAGGACTGTTGCTGAGAGCAGAGGTTGGAGACTGAGGTGCAGAAGGACTGTTACAGAGAGCAGACGTTAGAGATTGGGTTTCAGAAGGATCTTACAGAGAAAAGCGTTTGGAGACTGAGGTGCAAAAGGACTTTTACAGAGAGCGGAGGTTCAAGACTGAGGTGCAGAAGGATCGTTACAAAGAGCAGAGGTTGGAGACTGGGGTGCAGACGGACTTTTACAGAGAGCACAGGTTTGATACTGGGGAGCAGAAGAAATGTTGAAGAGAGCAGATAATGGAGACTGGGGTGCAGAAAGACTGCTGCTGAAAGCAGAGTTCGGAGCCTAGGGGCATAAGAACTGTTTCAGAGAGCAGAGGTTGGAGACTCGGGTGCAAAAAAATCGTTGCAGACAGCAGAGTTTTCAGACTGAGGTATAGAAGAACTGTTGCAGAGAGCAGATGTTGTAGACTTGGTTGCACATGGACTGTTGCAGTGAGCAGAGGTTGGAGACTGGGGTGCAGAAGGATCGTTGCAGAGAGCAGACGTCAGAGACTGGGGTGCAGATAGACTGATACAGAGAGCAGAGGTTGGAGACTAAAGTGCAAAAGGCCTGTGACAGAGAGCAAAAGTTGGAGACTGGGGTGATTAAGGACTGTTACAGAGAGCAGAGTTTGGAGACTGGGTTGCAGAAGGATCTTACAGAGAGCAGAGAATAGAGACTTAGGTGCAGAAGCACTGTTACAGAGAGTAGAAGTTGGAGACTGAGGTGCAGAAGAAACGTTGCAGAGAGCAGAGGTTGGAGACTGAGGTGCAGAAGGATTGTTACAGAGAGCAGAGGTTAGAGACTGGGGTGCAGAAGGACTGTTGCAGAGAGCAGTGGTTTTAGACTGGGATGTGCAAGGACTGTTGCAGAGAGTAGAGGTTGGAGATTGGGGTCCAGAAGGACTGTAGCAGAGAGCAGATGTTGGAGACTAAGGTTCAGAAGGACAATTACTAAGAGCAGAGTTTGGAGACTGGGATACAGAAGGACTTACACAGAAAGCAGAGGTTGGAGACTCAAATGCAGAAGTACCCTTACGTAGAGCAGTACAGAAAGACTGTTACAGAGAGCAAAGTTTGGAGACTGGGGTAGAGAATGACTGTTGCAGAGAGAAGATGTTGGAGACTGTGGTGAAAAAGGACTGTTGTAGAGAGCAGAGGATGGAGACCGGGGTGCACAAGGACTCTTGCAGCGAGCAGAGTTTGCAGACTTAGTTGCAGAAGGAATCTTACAGAGGGCAGAGTTTGGAGACTGTGGTTCAAAACGACTGATACAGAAAGGAGTGGTTGGATACTGGGGTGCATAAGGACCCTTACAGAGAACACAGGTTGAAGACTGTGGTACAGAAGGGCTGTTATAGAGAGCAGAGATTGGAGTCTGGGGTGCATCAGAACTGATGCAGAGTTTGGAGACTGGGGTGCAGAAGGATCGTTGGGGCCATCAGAGTATGGAGACTGGAGTGAAGGAGGACTGTTGCAGAGAGCAGTGATTGGAGACTGAGGTACAGAAGGACTGTTACAGAGAGCAGAGGTTGGAGACTGGGGTGCAGATGGATTATTGCAGAGAGCAGTTTTCAGACTGAGGTTCATTAGAACTGTTGCAGACTGGGTTAACTAAAACTGTTTCAGCTAGCAGAGTTTACAGACTGGGGTTCAGAAGGATCGTTGCAGAAAGCAGAGGTTCGAGGCTGAGGTAAAGAAGGATCGTTGCAGAGACCATAGGTTCGAGATTGGGTGCAGAAGGACTTTTACAGAGAGCACAGATTGGCACTGGGGTGCAGAAGGAATGTTGCAAAAGCAGAAGTTGGAGATTTGTTTGCAGAAGGTCTGTTGCAGAAAGCACAGTTTGGAGACTGAGGTTCAGAAGGACTTTTGCAGAGAGCAGACGTTAAAGATTGGGGTGCAGAAGGACTGTTACAGAGAGGATACGTTGGAGACTGGGTTTCAAAGTATCTTACAGAGAAAAGAGTTTGGAGACTGTGATGCAGAAGGACTGTTACAGAGAGCGAAGTTTCGAGACTGGGGTGCAGAAGGATCGTTACAGAAAGCAGAGGTTGGAGACTGGGGTGCAGACGGACTTTTACAGAGAGCAAAGGTTTGATACTGGGGTGTAGAAGGAATGTTGCAAAGAGCAGAGTTTGGAGACTGAGGTGCAGAAGGACTGTTGCTTAAAGCAGACGTTGGCGATTGAGGTGCTATAGGACAGTTACAGAGAGCAGAGTTTGGAGACTGGGGTCCAGAAGGATTATTGCAGAGAGCAGAGTTTTCATAATGAGGTACAGATGAAATTTTGCAGAGAGCAGATGTTGTAGACTTGATTGTACAAGGACTGTTGCAGCGAACAGAGTTTGGAGACTGGGGTGCAGAAGGATCATTGCAGAAAGCAGAGGTTGGAGACTGGCGTGCAGATGGACTTATAAAGAGAGCAGAGGTTGGAGACTTGGGTGCAGAAAGCCTGTTACAGAGAGCAGAGTTTGGAGGCTGGGGTTTTTAAGGACTGTAATAGAGAGAAGAGTTTGGAGACTGGGTTGCAGAAAGATCTTACAGAGAGCAGAGATTAGAGACTGAGGTGAAGAAGCACTGTTACAAAGAGTAGAGGTTGGAGACTGAGGTGCAGAAGGAACGTTGCAGAGAACAGAGGTTGGAGACTGAGGTGCAGAAGGACTGTTGCAGAGAGTAGAGGTTTTAGACTGCGATGTAGAAAGACTTTTGCAGAGATCAGAGGTTGGAAACTGAGGTGAAGAAGGACTGTTATAGAGAGCACAGGTTTGAGACTGGGGTGCAAAAGCACTAATAGAGAAAGCAGATATTGGAGTCTGGGGTACAGAAAGACCGTTACAGAGAGCAGAGTTTGGATTCTGCAGTACAGGAGAACTGTTACAGAGAGCAGAGGTTGGAGACGGGGTTGCAGAAAGACTGTAAAAGAGAGCAGATATTGGTAACTAGGGTGCCGAAGGACTGTTGCAGAGATCAGAGTTTGGTGACAGCGGTGCAGAAGGATCTTACAGAGAGCAGAATTTGTAGACTGAGGTGCAGAAAGACTGTTCTGGAGATCAGAGGTTTGGAGACTGCGGTGCAGTAGGATCATTGCAGAGAGCAGAGTTTAAATACTGGGGTGCAGAAGGATCGTTGCACAGAGCAGAGTTTGGAGACTGAGGTGCAAAAGACCTGCTACAGAGAGCAGATTTATAGACTGGCGTACAGAAGGCCTGTTACAGAGAGGAGAGGTTGGAGACTGGGGTGCAGAAGGACAGTTACAGAGAGCAGAGTGTTAACTGGTTTGCTGAAGGATCTTACAGAGAGCTGAGGTTGGAGACTAAGGTGCAGGTGGACTCTTACAGAGAGCAGTGGTTGAAAACTGGGGTGCAGAAGGATCGTGGAGAGCAGAGGTTTCAGACTGAGGTGAAGAAGTACTGTTACAGAGTGCCGAAGTTGGAGATTGAGGTGTAGAAGGACTGATACCGAGAGCAGAGTTTGGAGACTGAGGTGCAGAAAGACTGTTACAGAAAGCAGAGGTTGGAAATTGGGGTGCAGGTGGACCGTTACAGAGAGCAGAGTTTGGAGACTACGGTATAGAAGGATTGTTACAGAGAGCAGAGGTGAAAGACTTGGGTGCAGAAGGACCGTTACAGAGAGCAGAGTTTGGTGACTGCGGTACAGAAGGATTGTTACAGAGAGCAGATACTGGAGACTGGGGAGCAGAAAGACTGTTGCAGAGAACAGACTTTGGAGACAGGGGTGCCACAGGACTCTTGCAGAAAGCAGAGGTTGGCGACTGGGGTCTAGAAGGAATGTTAGAGAGCAGAGTTTGGAAACTGGAGTGCAGAAAGATCTTACAGAGAGCACAGGTTGGAGACTGTGGTGCAGAAGGACTGTTGCAGAAAGCAGACGTTGGAGACTGGGGTCCAGAAAGATTGCTGCAGAGAGCAGAGTTTGCAGACTGGGGTGCAGAAGGTTGTTGCAGAGAGCAGAGTTTGGAGACTGAGGTGCAGAAAGACTGTTACAGAGAGCAGATGTTGGAGACTGGGGTGCAGAAGAACTGTCGCAGAGAGAAGAGGTTGGAGACTGAGGTATAGAAGAATTGTTACAGAGAGTAGAAATAAGAGACTGGAGTTCAGATGGATCTTACAGAGAGCAGAGGTTGGAGACTTAGGTGTAGAAGGATTGTAACAGACACCTGAGGTTGGAGACTGAGGTGCAGGAGATTCATTGCAGACAGCAGAGTTTTAAGACTGTAATGCATAAGGACTGTTGCAAAGGCCAGATGTTGGAGAGTGGGGTGTAGAATGACTGTTGCAGAGATCATAGTTTGGAGACTGAGGTGAAGAAGGACTGTTAGAGGAAGCAGAGGTTGGAAATTGGGTTGCAGAAGTAACGTTAAAGAGAGCAGAGTTTGGTGACTGCGGTTTAGGACTGAGGTTGGCGACTGGGATGCAGAAGAACTCTTACAGAAAGCA
The DNA here is from genome assembly GCF_052094955.1 of Ictidomys tridecemlineatus. NCBI lineage: Eukaryota > Metazoa > Chordata > Mammalia > Rodentia > Sciuridae > Ictidomys > Ictidomys tridecemlineatus. The sequence continues at coordinate 22,713 of NW_027524590.1, forward strand.
AAAGTTGGAGACTTAGGTGCAGAAGGTTGGAAACAGAGAACAGAGGCTGGATACTGGGATTCAGACAGGCTGATACAGAAAGCCAGAGTTGGAGACTGGGGTGTAGAAGAACCGAAACTGAGATCACTGGTTGGACACTGCAGTACAGAAGGACTGTTACAGAGAGAAGATCTCAGAGACTGGGGAGAGGAAAGACTGTTGCAGAGAGAAGAGGTTGGAGAATTAGGTGCAGAAAGACTGTTACAGATAGCAGAGGTTGGAGACTGTTGTGCAGAAGGACTGTTAAAGAGTGCAGAGTTTAAAGACTTGGTTGCAGAAGAATGAAACAGAGGGCAGAGTTGAAAGACTGAGGTGCAAAAGAATTGTTACAGAGAGCAGAGGTAGGAGACTGGGGTGCAGAAGGGTCGTTGCAGAGAGCAGAGTTTTCAAACTGAGGTGCAGAATGACTGTGGCAGAGAGCAGATGTTGGAGACTGGAGTGCAGAAGGACTGTTGCAGAGAGCAGATATTGGTAACTAGGGTCCAGAAGAACTGTTTTAGAAAGCAGAGGTTGGATACTGAGTTGAAGAAGGACTCTGCAGAGATCAGAGGTTGGAGACTGAGATGAAGAAGGACTCTTACAGAGAGCAGAGTTTGGAGACTGGGGTACAGAAGGACTGAGACAGAAAGCAAAGTTTGGAGTCTGGGGTGCAGAAAGACCGTTAAAGAGAGTAGAGTTTTGATACTGCAGTACAGGAGAACTGTTACAGAGAGCAGAGGTTGAAGACTGGGGTGCAGAAGTACTGTAGCAGAGAGCAGATGTTGGTAACTAGGGAGCAGAAGGACTGTTGCAGAGAGCAGAGCTTGGAGACTGGGGTGCAGAATGACTCTTGCGGAGTGCAGAGGTTGGAGACTGGAGTGCAGAAGGACTGTTACACAGAGGAGAGGTTGGAGACAGGGGTGCAGAAGGATCTTACAGAGAGCAGAATTTGGAGACTGAGGTGCAGAAGGACTTTTGCAGAGATCAGAGGTTGGAGACTGGGGTGCAGTAGGATCATTGCAGAGAGCAAAGGTTCGAGACTGGGGTGCAGAAGGATCGTTGCAGAGAGCATATGATGGAAACTGGGGTGCAGAGGGCCTGCTATAGAAAGCAGAGTTTTGAGACTGGTGTGCAGAAGGCCTGTTACAGAGAGGAGAGGTTGGAGACTGGTGTGCAGAAGGACTGTTACAGAGAGCAGAGTTTGGAAATTGGGGTGCAGAAGGATCCTTACAAAGAGCAGAGGTTGGAGACTGCGGTATAGAAGGAGTGTTACAGAGAGCAGAGACTGGGTTGCTGAAAGAACTTACATAGAGCAGAGGTTGCAGACTGACGTGTAACTTCACTGTTACAGACTGCAGTGGTTAAAGACTAGGTGCAAAAGGATCGTGGACAGAGCAGATGTTTCAGACTGAGGTGCAGAAGGACTGTTACAGAGAGCAGAGCTTGGAGAATCAGGTGCAGAAGGACTATTACAGGCAGCAGAGTTTGGAAATTGGGTTGAAGAAGGACATTTAAAGAGAGCAGAGGTTGGAGACTGCGATATAGGATTGTTATCGAGAGCAGATGTTGGAGACTGGGGTGCAGAAAGACTCTTACATAGAGCACAGGTTGGAGACTGAGGTGCAGAAGGATAGATACAGAGAACAGAGGTTTGAGACTGGGGTTCAGACATACTGATACAGAAAGCAGAGGTTGGAGACTGGGGTGTAGAAGGACCGTTACGAAGAGCAGAGGTTGGAGACTGCGGTACAAAAGGACTGTTGCAGAGGACAGAGGTTGAAGACTGGGTTGGAGAAGTTATGTTACAGAGAGCAGAGTTTGGAAACTGCAGTGCAGAAGGATCTTACAGAGAGCAGAGGTTGAGGACTGTGGTGCAGAAAGACTGTTGTAGAGAGCAGACGTTAGAGACTGGGTTCCAGAAGGATCGTTGGAGAGAGCAGAGTTTGGAGATGGGGGTGAAAAAAGGACTGTTACAGAGAGTAGAGTTTGGTGACTGGGGTGCGGAAGTACTGTTGCAGAGAGCAGTTGTTGGAGACTGGGGTGGAGAAGAATCATTGTAGAGAGAAGAGGTTGGAGACTGTTGTGCAGAAGGACTGTTACAGAGTGCAGAGTTTAAATACTTGGTTACAAAATGATCTTACAGAGAGCAGATTTGGGAGACTGAAGTAAAGAAGGACTGTTAGGAGAGCAGAGGTAGAAGACTGGGGTGCAGAAGGACTGTTACAGAGAGCAGAAATTGGATGCAGGTTTGCAGAAGCATCTTACAGAGAGGGGAATTAGGAGACTGAGGTGCAGAAGGATTGTTGTAGCGATCAGAGGTTGGAGAGAGGGGTGAAGTTGGATCATTGCAGAGAGCTGATGTTGGAGACTGGGGTACAGAAGGATCGTTGCAGAGAGCAGATTTTGGAGACTGGTGTCCAGAAGGCCTGCTACAGAGAAAAGAGTTTGGAGACTGACGTGCAGAAGGCCTGTTACAGGAGATGTTGGAGACTGAGGTGCAGGTGGACTGTTACAGAGAGCAGTGGTTGGAGACTGGGGTGCAGAAGGACTGTTACAGAGAGCAGAAATTGGATGCAGGTTTGCAGAAGCATCTTACAGAGAGGGGAATTAGGAGACTGAGGGGCAGAAGGATTGTTGTAGCGATCAGAGGTTGGAGAGAGGGGTGAAGTTGGATCATTGCAGAGAGCTGATGTTGGAGACTGGGGTGCAGAAGGATCGTTGCAGAGAGCAGATTTTGGAGACTGGTGTCCAGAAGGCCTGCTACAGAGAAAAGAGTTTGGAGACTGACGTGCAGAAGGCCTGTTACAGGAGATGTTGGAGACTGAGGTGCAGGTGGACTGTTACAGAGAGCAGTGGTTGGAGACTGGGGTGCAGAAGGACTGTTACAGAGAGCAGAGTTTGGAGACTGAGGTGCAGAAAGATTGTTACCGAAAGCAGAGGTTGGAAATTGGGGTGCAGAAGGACCGTTACAGAGACAAGAGTTTGTAGACTGCGGTATAGAAAAACTGTTACAGACAGAAGAGGTTGGAGACTGGGTTGCAGAAGGAATGTTACAGAGAGCACAGTTTGGAGACTGAGGTGCAGAAGGAGTGTTACAGAAAGCAGAGGTTAGAAATTTGGATATAGAAGGAATGTTACAGAGAGTACAGGTTGGAGACTAAGGTGCAGAAGGATAGATACAGAGAGCAGAGGTTTGAGACTGAGGTTCAGAAGGACTGATACAGATAGAAGAGTTTGGAGATTGGGGTGCTGAAGGACTGTTACGGAGAGTAGAGGTTGGAGACTGGGGAGTAGAAGGACTTTTGCAGAGGAAAGAGTTTGGAGACTGGGGTGCTGCAGGACACTTGCAGAAAGCAGAGGTTAAAGACTGTGGTGGAGAAGGAATGTTACAGAGAGCAGAGTTTGGAAACTGGAGTGCAGAAGGATCTTACAGAGAGCAGAGTTTGGAGACTGTTGTGCAGAAGGACTGTTTCAGAGAGAAGAGTTTGGAGACTGGGTTACAGAAACATCTTACACAGAGCAGAGATTGGAGACTGCGGTGCAGAATGACTGTTACAGAGAGTAGAGGTTGGAGACTGAGGTGCAGAAGGACTGTTACAGACTAGCAGATGTTGGAGACTGGGGTGCAGAAAGACTGCTGCAGATAGCAGAGGTTGGAGATTTGTTGTAAAAGGACTGTTGGAGGGAGCAGAGTTTGGAGATTGGGTGCAGAAAGAATGTTGCAGAGAGCAGAGTTTGGAGACTGAGATGCAGAAGGACTGTTACAGAGAGCACAGGTTGGAGACTGGGGTGCAGAAGGACTGATAGAGAAAGCAAAGGTCGGAGACTTTGGTGCATAAGGAAAATTACAGAGATCAGAATGTGGAGACTGCAGTAGAGGAGGCCTGTTACAGCAGCTGATGTTGGAGACTGGGGTGGAGAATGACTGTTTCAGAGTGCAGAGGTTGGAGACTGGGGTGCAGAAGAACTGTTGTAGAGAGCATAGGTTGGAAACTGGGGTGCAGAAGAACTGTCACAAAGAGCAGAGGTTGGAGACTGCGGTGCAGAAGGAATGTTACAGAAAGAAGAGTTTAGAGACTGGGGTGCAGAAGTACTGATACAGAGAGCAGAGGTTGGAGACTGGGGTGCAGAAGGACCGTTTGAGAGAGCAGAGTTTGTAGACTGCTGTACGTAAGGACCGTTACAGAGAGCATAAGTTGGTGACTAGGGTACAGAAAGACTGTTTCAGACAGTCGAGGTTGGAGACTGTGGTTTAGAAGGACTGTTGCAGAGAACAGAGCTTAGAGAATGGGGTGTAGAAGGACTTTTGCAGAGAGCAGAGGTTTGAGACTGAGATGCAAAAGGACTGTTACAGAGAACAATGGTTGGAGACTGGGGTGCAGAAGAACTGTTACAGAGAGAAGAGTTTTTAGAAAATGTTGCACAGGGATCTTACAGAGAGCAGAGGTTGTAGACCAAGGTGCAGCAGGACTGTTACAGAGAGCAGAGGTAGGAGACTAGGGTGCAGAAGGATCGTTTCAGAGAACAGGGTTTTCAAACTGAGGTGCAGAAGGATTTTGCAGAGAGCACATGTTGGAGACTGGGGTGCAGAAGGACTGTTGCAGAGAGGAGTGGTTGGAGACTGGGGTGCAGAAGGATAGTTGTAGAGAGCAGAGGTTGGAGACTGGGGTTCAGAAGGATTGTTATAAAGAAAAGATGTCGGAGAGTGGGGTGCAGAAGGCCTGTTACCAAGAGCAGCGTTTGGTGAAGGGGTGCAGAAGTACTTTTACAGAGAGTAGAATTTGGAGAATGAGGTGCAGAAGGATCGTTACAGAGAGCAGAGTTTGGAGACTGGGTTACAGAGGGACTGCTGCAGAGAGCAGAGCCTGGACATGGGGTGTAGAAGGACTGTTGCCAGGAGCACAGGTTTGAGATTTGGGTGCAGAAGCACTGTTGCAGAGAGTAGAGGTTCTAGATTGCCTTTATGTAGGACTGTTACATGAAAAAATTTTTGAGACTTTGGTGCAGAAGGACTGTTGTGAAGAGCAGATGTTGGAGACTGGGTTGAAGAAGGACTGTTGCAGAGAGCAGAGTTTGTAGACTGAGGTGCAGAAGGACTGTTACAGAGAGCAGAGTTTGGAGATTGGGGTGCAGATGGACTGATACTGAAAGCAGAGTTTGGAGTCTCTGGTGCAGAAGGACTGTTGCAGAGAGCAGAGTTTGGAGAATGAGGTGCAATAGGCCTGATACACAGAGCAGAGGTTAGAGACTGTGGTGCAGAAGGACTGTTACAGACAGCAGAACTTGGAGACAGGGTTGCAAAAGGATCTTACAGAGAGCAGAGTTTGGAGATTGTGGTACAGCAGGACTGTTACAGAGAGCAGAGGTTGGAAACTGGGTTGCAGAATGATCATTGCAGTGAACAGAGTTTTCAGACTGAGGTGCAGAACGACTGTTGCAGAGAGCAGATATTGGAGACTGGGGTGCAGAAGGACTTTTGCAGAGAGCAAAGGTTGGACACTGGGGTGCAGAAGAATCGTTGTAGCCAGCAGAGTTTTGAGACCAGCGTGAAAAAGGACTGTTACAAGAACAGAGGTTGGACAAGGGGTGCAGATGGATCGTTGGGGAGAGCAGAGTATTGAGACTGGTGTGCAGAAGGGCTGTTACAGAGAACAGAGTTTGGAGAAGGGGTGCAGAAGGACTGTTGCACGGAGCAGAGGTTAGAGACTTTATTGCAGAAGGACTGTTGCAGACAGCAGAGTTTGGAGACTGAGGTGCAGAAAGACTGTTACAGAGAGCAGAGGTTGGAGACTGGGGTGCACATGGAGTGATACAGAAAGCAGAGGTTAGAGACTGGGGTGCAGAAGGACCATCACAGAGAGCAGATTTTGGAGACTACACTACATGAGGACTGTTACAGAGTGCAGAGGTTGGAGACTGGGGTGGATAATGAATGTTTCAGAGAGCAGAGTTTTTAGACTGAGGTGCAAAACGACTGTCGCAGAGAGCAGATGTTTGAGACTGGGGTGCAGAAGGACTTTTTCAGAGAGCAGATGTTGGAGACTAGGGTGCAGAAGCATTGTTACAGGGCAGAGGTTAGATACTGGGGTTCAGAAGGACCATTGCCGAGATCAGAGTTTTGGAACTGAGGTGAAGAAGGATCGTTAAAGAGAGCAGAGTTTTAAGACTGAGGTGCAGAAGGACTGTTGCAGAGAGCAGATGTTGAAGACTGGGGTGAAGTAGGTTCGTTCCAGAGAGCAGAGGTTGAAGACTAAGGTGCAGAAGGACTGTTGCAGATAACAGAGGTTGGATACTGGGGAGTAGTAAGACTGTTACAGAGACAAGAATTTGAGACAGCGGTTCTATAGGAATGTTGAAGAGAGCAGAGTTTGGAGACTTATATGAAAAAGGACTTTTACAGAAAGTAGAGTTTGGAGGCTGAGGTACAGAAGGATTGTTACTGAGAGCAGAGGTTGGAGACTGGGATGCAGAAGGACTGATACAGAAAGTAGAAGTTGGAGGCTAGGGTGCAGAAGGATCCTTACAGAGAGCAGAGGTTGGAGATAGCAGTACAGAAGGAATGTTACAGAGACAAGAGGTTGTAGACTGGGTGCAGAAAGACTGTTTTAGAGAGTAGATGTTGGATACTGGGGTGCAGAAGAACTGTTGCAGAGAGCAGAATTTGGTGACTAAGGTGCAGAAGGATTGTTGCAGGGATCAGATTTTGGAGACAGAGGTTCTGAAGGACTCTTCCAGACAACAGAGGTTGGAGAATAGGGTGCAGAAGGACCATTGCAGAAAGCAGAGTTTGGAGACTGCAGTACAGAAGGACTGTTGAGAGGTGAGATGAAGTACAGAAGGACTGTTGAGAGGTGAGATGAAGAAGGACTGTTACAGAAAGCAAATTTTCTAGACTTGGGTGCAGAATGATCATTGCACAGAGCAGAGTTTTCAGACTGAGGTGAAGAAGGACTGTTTCAGAGAGCAGATGTTGGAGACTGGGGTACAGAAAGACTTTTGCAGAGAGCTGAGGTTGAAGACTGGGTTGCAAAAGGATTGTTGCAGAGAGCAGAGGTTGGAGACTGGGGTGCAAATGATTGTTACAGAGAGGAGAGGTTCGAGACTGGGGTGCAGAAGGACGATTGCAGAGAGCAGAGTTTGGGGACTGATGTGCAGAAAAATTGTTACAGAGAATAGTAGTTGGAGACTGGGGTGCAGAAAGACTGTTGCAGAGATCAGAGGTTGGTTACTGGGGTGCAGAAGGACTGTAGAAGAGAGCAGAGGTTGGAGACTGGGGTGTAGAATGACTGTTGCAGAGAGCAGACGTTGGAGACTGGGATGCGGAAGGATTGTTGCAGAAACCAGATGTTGGATACTGGGGTATAATAAGACGTTTGCAGAGAGCAGAGGTTAGAGACTGGGATGCAGAAGGGCTGTTGCAGATAGCAGAGGTTAGCGACTGAGGTGCAGAAGGACTGTTACAGAGAGCAGACGTTTTAGATTGTGTTGCAGAATAACTGATACGGAAAGTAGAGTTGGGAGACTGGGGTACAGAAGGACTGTTACAGAGAGCAGAGTTTGTATCCTGGGGTAGAGAAGGACAGCTGCAGAGAACAGAGGTTTGATACTGGGGTGCACAAGGGCCGTTGCAGAGAGATAAGGTTGGAGACT
>NW_027524591.1:0-30372 GCF_052094955.1 Ictidomys tridecemlineatus
TTGGCAGTAACCGGTTTCATTTTGAGGTTTCACTCTGTTTTCTCCTATAGGGATACATGTATTTGGAACTCTAAATCAAACACGGTTTGTGCTAGCTCTTTGAAACTTGACACAATAAAGCAGTTTCAAGTTCTATCTCTATGGTTTGTTTGTTGTTGATGTAGCCCTAAACAGAGACTGGCGAGAATCACTTTCATGGAAAGGGCCTGCCAAGCTTCCAAAAAACTACGAGTTGCCTGAAATCTCAGCACACACTTTTTCACCCAATCTTGATGAAACTTTCAGGTAATGATCAGTACACCAATCCCACTTGGCTCGCCAAATTTCGTTCTTCTAGGTTAAACCGTTCGTTGGCAGTAACCGGTTTCATTTTGAGGTTTCACTCTGTTTTCTCCTATAGGGATACATGTATTTGGAACTCTAAATCAAACACGGTTTGTGCTAGCTCTTTGAAACTTGACACAATAAAGCAGTTTCAAGTTCTATCTCTATGGTTTGTTTGCTGTTGATGTAGCCCTAAGCAGAGACTGGCTAGAATCACTTTAATGGAAAGGGCCTGCCAAGCTTCCAAAAAACTACGAGTTGCCTGAAATCTCAGCACACCCTTTTTCACCCAATCTTGATGAAACTTTCAGGTAATGATCAGTACACCAATCCCACTTGGCTCGCCAAATTTCGTTCTTCTAGGTTAAACCGTTCCTTGGCAGTAACCGGTTTCAATTTGAGGTTTCACTCTGTTTTCTCCTATAGGGATACATGTATTTGGAACTCTAAATCAAACACGGTTTGTGCTAGCTCTTTGAAACTTGACACAATAAAGCAGTTTCAAGTTCTATCTCTATGGTTTGTTTGCTGTTGATGTAGCCCTAAGCAGAGACTGGCGAGAATCACTTTCATGAAGAGGGCCTGCCAAGCTTCCAAAAAACTACGAGTTGCTTGAAATCCAGCACACACTTTTTCACCCAATCTTGATGAAACTTTCAGGTAATGATCAGTACACCAATCCCACTTGGCTCGCCAAATTTCGTTCTTCTAGGTTAAACCGTTCGTTGGCAGTAACCGGTTTCATTTTGAGGTTTCACTCAGTTTTCTCCTATAGGGATACATGTATTTGGAACTCTAAATCAAACACGGTTTGTGCTAGCTCTTTGAAACTTGACACAATAAAGCAGTTTCAAGTTCTATCTCTATGGTTTGTTTGCTGTTGATGTAGCCCTAAGCAGAGACTGGCGAGAATCACTTTCATGGAAAGGGCCTGCCAAGCTTCCAAAAAACTACGAGTTGCCCGAAATCTAAGCACACCCGTTTTCACCCAATCTTGATGAAACTTTCAGGTAATGATCAGTACACCAATCCCACTTGGCTCGCCAAATTTCGTTCTTCTAGGTTAAACCGTTCGTTGGCAGTAACCGGTTTCATTTTGAGGTTTCACTCTGTTTTCTCCTATAGGGATACATGTATTTGGAACTCTAAATCAAACACGGTTTGTGCTAGCTCTTTGAAACTTGACACAATAAAGCAGTTTCAAGTTCTATCTCTATGGTTTGTTTGCTGTTGATGTAGCCCTAACCAGAGACTGGCGAGAATCACTTTCATGGAAAGGGCCTGCCAAGCTTCCAAAAAACTACGAGTTGCCTGAAATCTCAGCACACACTTTTTCACCCAATCTTGATGAAACTTTCAGGTAATGATCAGTACACCAATCCCACTTGGCTCGCCAAATTTCGTTCTTCTAGGTTAAACCGTTCGTTGGCAGTAACCGGTTTCATTTTGAGGTTTCACTCTGTTTTCTCCTATAGGCATACATGTATTTGGAACTCTAAATCAAACACGGTTTGTGCTAGCTCTTTGAAACTTGACACAATAAAGCAGTTTCAAGTTCTATCTCTATGGTTTGTTTGCTGTTGATGTAGCCCTAAGCAGAGACTGGCGAGAATCACTTTCATGAAAAGGGCCTGCCAAGCTTCCAAAAAACTACGAGTTGCCTGAAATCTCAGCACACACTTTTTCACCCAATCTTGATGAAACTTTCAGGTAATGATCAGTACACCAATCCCAATTCGCTCACCAAATTTTGTTCTTCTAGGTTAAACCGTTCGTTGGCAGTAACCGGTTTCATTTTGAGGTTTCACTCTGTTTTCTCCTATAGGGATACATGTATTTGGAACTCTAAATCAAACACGGTTTGTGCTAGCTCTTTGAAACTTGACACAATAAAGCAGTTTCAAGTTCTATCTCTATGGTTTGTTTGCTGTTGATGTAGCCCTAACCAGAGACTGGCGAGAATCACTTTCATGGAAAGGGCCTGCCAAGCTTCCAAATAACTACGAGTTGCCTGAAATCTCAGCACACACTTTTTCTCCCAATCTTGATGAAACTTTCAGGTAATGATCAGTACACCAATCCCACTTGGCTCGCCAAATTTCGTTCTTCTAGGTTAAACCGTTCGTTGGCAGTAACCGGTTTCATTTTGAGGTTTCACTCTGTTTTCTCCTATAGGGATACATGTATTTGGAACTCTAAATCAAACACGGTTTGTGCTAGCTCTTTGAAACTTCACACAATAAAGCAGTTTGAAGTTCTATCTCTATGGTTTGTTTGCTGTTGATGTAGCCCTAAGCAGAGACTGGCGAGAATCACTTTCATGGAAAGGGCCTGCCAAGCTTCCAAAAAACTACGAGTTGCCCGAAATCTAAGCACACCCGTTTTCACCCAATCTTGATGAAACTTTCAGGTAATGATCAGTACACCAATCCCACTTGGCTCGCCAAATTTCGTTCTTCTAGGTTAAACCGTTCGTTGGCAATAACCAGTTTCATTTTGAGGTTTCACTCTGTTTTCTCCTATAGGGATACATGTATTTGGAACTCTAAATCAAACACGGTTTGTGCTAGCTCTTTGAAACTTGACACAATAAAGCAGTTTCAAGTTCTATCTCTATGGTTTGTTTGCTGTTGATGTAGCCCTAACCAGAGACTGGCGAGAATCACTTTCATGGAAAGGGCCTGCCAAGCTTCCAAAAAACTACGAGTTGCCTGAAATCTCAGCACACACTTTTTCACCCAATCTTGATGAAACTTTCAGGTAATGATCAGTACACCAATCCCACTTGGCTCGCCAAATTTCGTTCTTCTAGGTTAAACCGTTCGTTGGCAGTAACCGGTTTCATTTTGAGGTTTCACTCTGTTTTCTCCTATAGGGATACATGTATTTGGAACTCTAAATCAAACACAGTTTGTGCTAGCTCTTTGAAACTTGACACAATAAAGCAGTTTCAAGTTCTATCTCTATGGTTTGTTTGCTGTTGATGTAGCCCTAAGCAGAGACTGGCTAGAATCACTTTCATGGAAAGGGCCTGCAAGCTTCCAAAAAACTACGAGTTGCCTGAAATCTCAGCACACCCTTTTTCACCCAATCTTGATGAAACTTTCAGGTAATGATCAGTACACCAATCCCACTTGGCTCGCCAAATTTCGTTCTTCTAGGTTAAACCGTTCGTTGGCAGTAACCGGTTTCAATTTGAGGTTTCACTCTGTTTTCTCCTATAGGGATACATGTATTTGAACTCTAAATCAAACACGGTTTGTGCTAGCTCTTTGAAACTTGACACAATAAAGCAGTTTCAAGTTCTATCTCTATGGTTTGTTTGCTGTTGATGTAGCCCTAAGCAGAGACTGGCGAGAATCACTTTCATGGAAAGGGCCTGCCAAGCTTCCAAAAAACTACGAGTTGCCTGAAATCTCAGCACACACTTTTTCACCCAATCTTGATGAAACTTTCAGTTAATGATCAGTACACCAATCCCACTTGGCTCGCCAAATTTCGTTCTTCTAGGTTAAACCGTTCGTTGGCAGTAACCGGTTTCATTTTGAGGTTTCACTCTGTTTTCTCCTATAGGGATACATGTATTTGGAACTCTAAATCAAACACGGTTTGTGCTAGCTCTTTGAAACTTGACACAATAAAGCAGTTTCAAGTTCTTTCTCTATCGTTTGTTTGCTGTTGATGTAGCCCTAAGCAGAGACTGGCGAGGATCACTTTCATGGAAAGGGCCTGCCAAGCTTCCAAAAAACTACGAGTTGCCTGAAATCTCAGCACACACTTTTTCACCCAATCTTGATGAAACTTTCAGGTAATGATCAGTACACCAATCCCACTTGGCTCGCCAAATTTCGTTCTTCTAGGTTAAACCGTTCGTTGGCAGTAACCGGTTTCATTTTGAGGTTTCACTCTGTTGTCTCCTATAGGGATACATGTATTTGGAACTCTAAATCAAACACGGTTTGTGCTAGCTCTTTGAAACTTGACACAATAAAGCAGTTTCAAGTTCTATCTCTATGGTTTGTTTGCTGTTGATGTAGCCCTAAGCAGAGACTGGCGAGAATCACTTTCATGGAAAGGGCCTGCCAAGCTTCCAAATAACTACGAGTTGCCTGAAATCTCAGCACACACTTTTTCACCCAATCTTGATGAAACTTTCAGGTAATGATCAGTACACCAATCCCACTTGGCTCGCCAAATTTCGTTCTTCTAGGTTAAACCGTTCGTTGGCAGTAACCGGTTTCATTTTGAGGTTTCACTCTGTTTTCTCCTATAGGGATACATGTATTTGGAACTCTAAATCAAACACGGTTTGTGCTAGCTCTTTGAAACTTGACACAATAAAGCAGTTTCAAGTTCTATCTCTATGGTTTGTTTGCTGTTGATGTAGCCCTAAGCAGAGACTGGCTAGAATCACTTTCATGGAAAGGGCCTGCCAAGCTTCCAAAAAACTACGAGTTGCCTGAAATCTCAGCACACCCTTTTTCACCCAATCTTGATGAAACTTTCAGGTAATGATCAGTACACCAATCCCACTTGGCTCGCCAAATTTCGTTCTTCTAGGTTAAACCGTTCGTTGGCAGTAACCGGTTTCAATTTGAGGTTTCACTCTGTTTTCTCCTATAGGGATACATGTATTTGGAACTCTAAATCAAACACGGTTTGTGCTAGCTCTTTGAAACTTCACACAATAAAGCAGTTTGAAGTTCTATCTCTATGGTTTGTTTGCTGTTGATGTAGCCCTAAGCAGAGACTGGCGAGAATCACTTTCATGGAAAGGGCCTGCCAAGCTTCCAAAAAACTACGAGTTGCCCGAAATCTAAGCACACCCGTTTTCACCCAATCTTGATGAAACTTTCAGGTAATGATCAGTACACCAATCCCACTTGGCTCGCCAAATTTCGTTCTTCTAGGTTAAACCGTTCGTTGGCAGTAACCAGTTTCATTTTGAGGTTTCACTCTGTTTTCTCCTATAGGGATACATGTATTTGGAACTCTAAATCAAACACAGTTTGTGCTAGCTCTTTGAAACTTGACACAATAAAGCAGTTTCAAGTTCTATCTCTATGGTTTGTTTGCTGTTGATGTAGCCCTAAGCAGAGACTGGCGAGAATCACTTTCATGGAAAGGGCCTGCCAAGCTTCCAAAAAAATACGAGTTGCCTGAAATCTCAGCACACACTTTTTCACCCAATCTTGATGAAACTTTCAGGTAATGATCAGTACACCAATCCCACTTGGCTCGCCAAATTTCGTTCTTCTAGGTTAAACCGTTCGTTGGCAGTAACCGGTTTCATTTTGAGGTTTCACTCTGTTTTCTCCTATAGGGATACATGTATTTGGAACTCTAAATCAAACACAGTTTGTGCTAGCTCTTTGAAACTTGACACAATAAAGCAGTTTCAAGTTCTATCTCTATGGTTTGTTTGCTGTTGATGTAGCCCTAAGCAGAGACTGGCTAGAATCACTTTCATGGAAAGGGCCTGCAAGCTTCCAAAAAACTACGAGTTGCCCGAAATCTCAGCACACCCTTTTTCACCCAATCTTGATGAAACTTTCAGGTAATGATCAGTACACCAATCCCACTTGGCTCGCCAAATTTCGTTCTTCTAGGTTAAACCGTTCGTTGGCAGTAACCGGTTTCAATTTGAGGTTTCACTCTGTTTTCTCCTATAGGGATACATGTATTTGAACTCTAAATCAAACACGGTTTGTGCTAGCTCTTTGAAACTTGACACAATAAAGCAGTTTCAAGTTCTATCTCTATGGTTTGTTTGCTGTTGATGTAGCCCTAAGCAGAGACTGGCGAGAATCACTTTCATGGAAAGGGCCTGCCAAGCTTCCAAAAAACTACGAGTTGCCTGAAATCTCAGCACACACTTTTTCACCCAATCTTGATGAAACTTTCAGTTAATGATCAGTACACCAATCCCACTTGGCTCGCCAAATTTCGTTCTTCTAGGTTAAACCGTTCGTTGGCAGTAACCGGTTTCATTTTGAGGTTTCACTCTGTTTTCTCCTATAGGGATACATGTATTTGGAACTCTAAATCAAACACGGTTTGTGCTAGCTCTTTGAAACTTGACACAATAAAGCAGTTTCAAGTTCTTTCTCTATCGTTTGTTTGCTGTTGATGTAGCCCTAAGCAGAGACTGGCGAGGATCACTTTCATGGAAAGGGCCTGCCAAGCTTCCAAAAAACTACGAGTTGCCTGAAATCTCAGCACACCCTTTTTCACCCAATCTTGATGAAACTTTCAGGTAATGATCAGTACACCAATCCCACTTGGCTCGCCAAATTTCGTTCTTCTAGGTTAAACCGTTCGTTGGCAGTAACCGGTTTCATTTTGAGGTTTCACTCTGTTGTCTCCTATAGGGATACATGTATTTGGAACTCTAAATCAAACACGGTTTGTGCTAGCTCTTTGAAACTTGACACAATAAAGCAGTTTCAAGTTCTATCTCTATGGTTTGTTTGCTGTTGATGTAGCCCTAACCAGAGACTGGCGAGAATCACTTTCATGGAAAGGGCCTGCCAAGCTTCCAAATAACTACGAGTTGCCTGAAATCTCAGCACACACTTTTTCACCCAATCTTGATGAAACTTTCAGGTAATGATCAGTACACCAATCCCACTTGGCTCGCCAAATTTCGTTCTTCTAGGTTAAACCGTTCGTTGGCAGTAACCGGTTTCATTTTGAGGTTTCACTCTGTTTTCTCCTATAGGGATACATGTATTTGGAACTCTAAATCAAACACGGTTTGTGCTAGCTCTTTGAAACTTGACACAATAAAGCAGTTTCAAGTTCTATCTCTATGGTTTGTTTGCTGTTGATGTACCCCTAAGCAGAGACTGGCTAGAATCACTTTCATGGAAAGGGCCTGCCAAGCTTCCAAAAAACTACGAGTTGCCTGAAATCTCAGCACACCCTTTTTCACCCAATCTTGATGAAACTTTCAGGTAATGATCAGTACACCAATCCCACTTGGCTCGCCAAATTTCGTTCTTCTAGGTTAAACCGTTCGTTGGCAGTAACCGGTTTCAATTTGAGGTTTCACTCTGTTTTCTCCTATAGGGATACATGTATTTGGAACTCTAAATCAAACACAGTTTGTGCTAGCTCTTTGAAACTTGACACAATAAAGCAGTTTCAAGTTCTATCTCTATGGTTTGTTTGCTGTTGATGTAGCCCTAAGCAGAGACTGGCGAGAATCACTTTCATGAAAAGGGCCTGCCAAGCTTCCAAAAAACTACGAGTTGCCTGAAATCTCAGCACACACTTTTTCACCCAATCTTGATGAAACTTTCAGGTAATGATCAGTACACCAATCCCACTTGGCTCGCCAAATTTCGTTCTTCTAGGTTAAACCATTCGTTGGCAGTAACCGGTTTGATTTTGAGGTTTCACTCTGTTTTCTCCTATAGGGATACATGTATTTGGAACTCTAAATCAAACACGGTTTGTGCTAGCTCTTTGAAACTTGACACAATAAAGCAGTTTCAAGTTCTATCTCTATGGTTTGTTTGCTGTTGATGTAGCCATAAGCAGAGACTGGCGAGAATCACTTTCATGGAAAGGGCCTGCCAAGCTTCCAAAAAACTACGAGTTGCCTGAAATCTCAGCACACCATTTTTCACCCAATCTTGATGAAACTTTCAGGTAATGATCAGTACACCAATTTCACTTGGCTCGCCAAATTTCGTTCTTCTAGGTTAAACCATTCGTTGGCAGTAACCGGTTTGATTTTGAGGTTTCACTCTGTTTTCTCCTATAGGGATACATGTATTTGGAACTCTAAATCAAACACGGTTTGTGCTAGCTCTTTGAAACTTGACACAATAAAGCAGTTTCAAGTTCTATCTCTATGGTTTGTTTGCTGTTGATGTAGCCCTAAGCAGAGACTGGCGAGAATCACTTTCATGGAAAGGGCCTGCCAAGCTTCCAAAAAACTACGAGTTGCCTGAAATCTCAGCACACCATTTTTCACCCAATCTTGATGAAACTTTCAGGTAATGATCAGTACACCAATTTCACTTGGCTCGCCAAATTTCGTTCTTCTAGGTTAAACCATTCGTTGGCAGTAACCGGTTTGATTTTGAGGTTTCACTCTGTTTTCTCCTATAGGGATACATGTATTTGGAACTCTAAATCAAACACGGTTTGTGCTAGCTCTTTGAAACTTGACACAATAAAGCAGTTTCAAGTTCTATCTCTATGGTTTGTTTGCTGTTGATGTAGCCCTAAGCAGAGACTGGCGAGAATCACTTTCATGGAAAGGGCCTGCCAAGCTTCCAAAAAACTACGAGTTGCCTGAAATCTCAGCACACACTTTTTCACCCAATCTTGATGAAACTTTCAGGTAATGATCAGTACACCAATCCCACTTGGCTCGCCAAATTTCGTTCTTCTAGGTTAAACCGTTCGTTGGCAGTAACCGGTTTCATTTTGAGGTTTCACTCTGTTTTCTCCTATAGGGATACATGTATTTGGAACTCTAAATCAAACACGGTTTGTGCTAGCTCTTTGAAACTTGACACAATAAAGCAGTTTCAAGTTCTATCTCTATGGTTTGTTTGCTGTTGATGTAGCCCTAAGCAGAGACTGTTGAGAATCACTTTCATGGAAAGGGCCTGCCAAGCTTCCAAAAAACTACGAGTTGCCTGAAATCTCAGCAAACACTTTTTCACCCAATCTTGATGAAACTTTCAGGTAATGATCAGTACACCAATCCCACTTGGCTCGCCAAATTTCGTTCTTCTAGGTGAAACCGTTCGTTGGCAGTAACCGTTCATTTTGAGGTTTCACTCTGTTTTCTCCTATAGGGATACATGTATTTGGAACTCTAAATCAAACACGGTTTTTGCTAGCTCTTTGAAACTTGACACAATAAAGCAGTTTCAAGTTCTATCTCTATGGTTTGTTTGCTGTTGATGTAGCCCTAAACAGAGACTGGCGAGAATCACTTTCATGGAAAGGGCCTGCCAAGCTTCCAAAAAACTACGAGTTGCCTGAAATCTCAGCACACACTTTTTCACCCAATCTTGATGAAACTTTCAGGTAATGATCAGTACACCAATCCCACTTGGCTCGCCAAATTTCGTTCTTCTAGGTTAAACCGTTCGTTGGCAGTAACCAGTTTCATTTTGAGGTTTCACTCTGTTTTCTCCTATAGGGATACATGTATTTGGAACTCTAAATCAAAAACAGTTTGTGCTAGCTCTTTGAAACTTGACACAATAAAGCAGTTTCAAGTTCTATCTCTATGGTTTGTTTGCTGTTGATGTAGCCCTAAGCAGAGACTGGCGAGAATCACTTTCATGGAAAGGGCCTGCCAAGCTTCCAAAAAACTACGAGTTGCCTGAAATCCCAGCACACCCTTTTTCACCCAATCTTGATGAAACTTTCAGGTAATGATCAGTACACGAATCCCACTTGGCTCGCCAAATTTCGTTCTTCTAGGTTAAACCGTTTCGTTGGCAGTAACCGGTTTTCATTTTGAGGTTTCACTCTGTTTTCTCCTATAGGGATACATGTATTTGGAACTCTAAATCAAACACGGTTTGTGCTAGCTCTTTGAAACTTGACACAATAAAGCAGTTTCAAGTTCTATCTCTATGGTTTGTTTGCTGTTGATGTAGCCCTAAGCAGAGACTGGCTAGAATCACTTTCATGGAAAGGGCCTGCAAGCTTCCAAAAAACTACGAGTTGCCTGAAAATCTCAGCACACACTTTTTCACCCAATCTTGATGAAACTTTCAGGTAATGATCAGTACACCAATCCCACTTGGCTCGCCAAATTTCGTTCTTCTAGGTTAAACCGTTCGTTGGCAGTACCCGGTTTCAATTTGAGGTTTCACTCTGTTTTCTACTATAGGGATACATGTATTTGAACTCTAAATCAAACACGGTTTGTGCTAGCTCTTTGAAACTTGACACAATAAAGCAGTTTCAAGTTCTATCTCTATGGTTTGTTTGCTGTTGATGTAGCCCTAAGCAGAGACTGGCGATAATCACTTTCATGGAAAGCGCCTGCCAAGCTTCCAAAAAACTACGAGTTGCCTGAAATCTCAGCACACACATTTTCACCCAAAATTGATGAAAATTTCAGGTAATGATCAGTACACCAATCCCACTTGGCTTGCCAAATTTCGTTCTTCTAGGTTAAACCATTCGTTGGCAGTAACCGGTTTTCATTTTGAGGTTTCACTCTGTTTTCTCCTATAGGGATACATGTATTTGGAACTCTAAATCAACACGGTTTGTGCTAGCTCTTTGAAACTTGACACAATAAAGCAGTTTCAAGTTCTATCTCTATGGTTTGTTTGCTGTTGATGTAGCCCTAAGCAGAGACTGGCGAGGATCACTTTCATGGAAAGGGCCTGCCAAGATTCCAAAAAACTACGAGTTGCCCGAAATCTCAGCACACCCTTTTTCACCCAATCTTGATGAAACTTTCAGGTAATTATCAGTACACCAATCCCACTTGGCTCGCCAAATTTCGTTCTTCTAGTTTAAACCGTTCGTTGGCAGTAACCGGTTTCATTTTGAGGTTTCACTCTGTTTTCTCCTATAGGGATACATGTATTTGGAACTCTAAATCAAACACGGTTTGTGCTAGCTCTTTGAAACTTGACACAATAAAGCAGTTTCAAGTTCTATCTCTATGGTTTGTTTGCTGTTGATGTAGCCCTAAGCAGAGACTGGCGAGAATCACTTTCATGGAAAGGGCCTGCCAAGCTTCCAAAAACTACGAGTTGCCTGAAATCTCAGCACACCATTTTTCACCCAATCTTGATGAAACTTTCAGGTAATGATCAGTACACCAATCCCACTTGGCTCGCCAAATTTCGTTCTTCTAGGTTAAACCGTTCGTTGGCAGTAACCGGTTTGATTTTGAGGTTTCACTCTGTTTTCTCCTATAGGGATACATGTATTTGGAACTCTAAATCAAACACGGTTTGTGCTAGCTCTTTGAAACTTGACACAATAAAGCAGTTTCAAGTTCTATCTCTATGGTTTGCTTGCTGTTGATGTAGCCCTAAGCAGAGACTGGCTAGAATCACTTTCATGGAAAGGGCCTGCAAGCTTCCAAAAAACTACGAGTTGCCTGAAATCTCAGCACACCCTTTTTCACCCAATCTTGATGAAACTTTCAGGTAATGATCAGTACACCAATCCCACTTGGCTCGCCAAATTTCGTTCTTCTAGGTTAAACCGTTCGTTGGCAGTAACCGGTTTCAATTTGAGGTTTCACTCTGTTTTCTCCTATAGGGATACATGTATTTGAACTCTAAATCAAACACGGTTTGTGCTAGCTCTTTGAAACTTGACACAATAAAGCAGTTTCAAGTTCTATCTCTATGGTTTGTTTGCTGTTGATGTAGCCCTAAGCAGAGACTGGCGAGAATCACTTTCATGGAAAGGGCCTGCCAAGCTTCCAAAAAACTACGAGTTGCCTGAAATCTCAGCACACACTTTTTCACCCAATCTTGATGAAACTTTCAGGTAATGATCAGTACACCAATCCCACTTGGCTCGCCAAATTTCGTTCTTCTAGGTTAAACCGTTCGTTTGCAGTAACCGGTTTCATTTTGAGGTTTCACTCTGTTTTCTCCTATAGGGATACATGTATTTGGAACTCTAAATCAAACACGGTTTGTGCTAGCTCTTTGAAACTTGACACAATAAAGCAGTTTCAAGTTCTATCTCTATGGTTTGTTTGCTGTTGATGTAGCCCTAAGCAGAGACTGGCGAGGATCACTTTCATGGAAAGGGCCTGCCAAGCTTCCAAAAAACTACGAGTTGCCCGAAATCTAAGCACACCCGTTTTCACCCAATCTTGATGAAACTTTCAGGTAATGATCAGTACACCAATCCCACTTGGCTCGCCAAATTTCGTTCTTCTAGGTTAAACCGTTCGTTGGCAGTAACCAGTTTCATTTTGAGGTTTCACTCTGTTTTCTCCTATAGGGATACATGTATTTGGAACTCTAAATCAAACACAGTTTGTGCTAGCTCTTTGAAACTTGACACAATAAAGCAGTTTCAAGTTCTATCTCTATGGTTTGTTTGCTGTTGATGTAGCCCTAAGCAGAGACTGGCGAGAATCACTTTCATGGAAAGGGCCTGCCAAGCTTCCAAAAAACTACAAGTTGCCTGAAATCTCAGCACACCCTTTTTCACCCAATCTTGATGAAACTTTCAGGTAATGATCAGTACACGAATCCCACTTGGCTCGCCAAATTTCGTTCTTCTAGGTTAAACCGTTCGTTGGCAGTAACCAGTTTCATTTTGAGGTTTCACTCTGTTTTCTCCTATAGGGATACATGTATTTGGAACTCTAAATCAAACACGGTTTGTGCTAGCTCTTTGAAACTTGATACAATAAAGCAGTTTCAAGTTCTATCGCTATGGTTTGTTTGTTGTTGATGTAGCCCTAAGCAGAGACTGGCTAGAATCACTTTCATGGAAAGGGCCTGCAAGCTTCCAAAAAACTACGAGTTGCCTGAAATCTCAGCACACCCTTTTTCACCCAATCTTGATGAAACTTTCAGGTAATGATCAGTACACCAATCCTACTTGGCTCGCCAAATTTCGTTCTTCTAGGTTAAACCGTTCGTTGGCAGTACCCGGTTTCAATTTGAGGTTTCACTCTGTTTTCTCCTATAGGGATACATGTATTTGAACTCTAAATCAAACACGGTTTGTGCTAGCTCTTTGAAACTTGACACAATAAAGCAGTTTCAAGTTCTATCTCTATGGTTTGTTTGCTGTTGATGTAGCCCTAAGCAGAGACTGGCGAGAATCACTTTCATGGAAAGCGCCTGCCAAGCTTCCAAAAATCTACGAGTTGCCTGAAATCTCAGCACACACATTTTCACCCAAAATTGATGAAAATTTCAGGTAATGATCAGTACACCAATCCCACTTGGCTCGCCAAATTTCGTTCTTCTAGTTTAAACCGTTCGTTGGCAGTAACCGGTTTCATTTTGAGGTTTCACTCTGTTTTCTCCTATAGGGATACATGTATTTGGAAATCTAAATCAAACACGGTTTGTGCTAGCTCTTTGAAACTTGACACAATAAAGCAGTTTCAAGTTCTATCTCTATGGTTTGTTTGCTGTTGATGTAGCCCTAACCAGAGACTGGCGAGAATCACTTTCATGGAAAGGGCCTGCCAAGCTTCCAAAAAACTACGAGTTGCCTGAAATCTCAGCACACCATTTTTCACCCAATCTTGATGAAACTTTCAGGTAATGATCAGTACACCAATCCCACTTGGCTCGCCAAATTTCGTTCTTCTAGGTTAAACCGTTCGTTGGCAGTAACCGGTTTCATTTTGAGGTTTCACTCTGTTTTCTCCTATAGGGATACATGTATTTGGAACTCTAAATCAAACACGGTTTGTGCTACCTCTTTGAAACTTGACACAATAAAGCAGTTTCAAGTTCTATCTCTATGGTTTGTTTGCTGTTGATGTAGCCCTAAGCAGAGACTGGCTAGAATCACTTTCATGGAAAGGGCCTGCAAGCTTCCAAAAAACTACGAGTTGCCTGAAATCTCAGCACACACTTTTTCACCCAATCTTGATGAAACTTTCAGGTAATGATCAGTACACCAATCCCACTTGGCTCGCCAAATTTCGTTCTTCTAGGTTAAACCGTTCGTTGGCAGTACCCGGTTTCAATTTGAGGTTTCACTCTGTTTTCTCCTATAGGGATACATGTATTTGAACTCTAAATCAAACACGGTTTGTGCTAGCTCTTTGAAACTTGACACAATAAAGCAGTTTCAAGTTCTATCTCTATGGTTTGTTTGCTGTTGATGTAGCCCTAAGCAGAGACTGGCGAGAATCACTTTCATGGAAAGCGCCTGCCAAGCTTCCAAAAAACTACGAGTTGCCTGAAATCTCAGCACACACATTTTCACCCAAAATTGATGAAAATTTCAGGTAATGATCAGTACACCAATCCCACTTGGCTCGCCAAATTTCGTTCTTCTAGGTTAAACCGTTCGTTGGCAGTAACCGGTTTCATTTTGAGGTTTCACTCTGTTTTCTCCTATAGGGATACATGTATTTGGAACTCTAAATCAAACACGGTTTGTGCTAGCTCTTTGAAACTTGACACAATAAAGCAGTTTCAAGTTCTATCTCTATGGTTTGTTTGCTGTTGATGTAGCCCTAAGCAGAGACTGGCGAGAATCACTTTCATGGAAAGGGCCTGCCAAGCTTCCAAAAAACTACGAGTTGCCTGAAATCTCAGCACACCATTTTTAACCCAATCTTGATGAAACTTTCAGGTAATGATCAGTACACCAATCCCACTTGGCTCGCCAAATTTCGTTCTTCTAGGTTAAACCGTTCGTTGGCAGTAACCGGTTTGATTTTGAGGTTTCACTCTGTTTTCTCCTATAGGGATACATGTATTTGGAACTCTAAATCAAACACGGTTTGTGCTAGCTCTTTGAAACTTGACACAATAAAGCAGTTTCAAGTTCTATCTCTATGGTTTGCTTGCTGTTGATGTAGCCCTAAGCAGAGACTGGCTAGAATCACTTTCATGGAAAGGGCCTGCAAGCTTCCAAAAAACTACGAGTTGC
This sequence comes from Ictidomys tridecemlineatus, assembly GCF_052094955.1. Lineage (NCBI taxonomy): Eukaryota > Metazoa > Chordata > Mammalia > Rodentia > Sciuridae > Ictidomys > Ictidomys tridecemlineatus. The sequence continues at coordinate 14,923 of NW_027524591.1, forward strand.
CTGAAATCTCAGCACACCCTTTTTCACCCAATCTTGATGAAACTTTCAGGTAATGATCAGTACACCAATCCCACTTGGCTCGCCAAATTTCGTTCTTCTAGGTTAAACCGTTCGTTGGCAGTAACCGGTTTCAATTTGAGGTTTCACTCTGTTTTCTCCTATAGGGATACATGTATTTGAACTCTAAATCAAACACGGTTTGTGCTAGCTCTTTGAAACTTGACACAATAAAGCAGTTTCAAGTTCTATCTCTATGGTTTGTTTGCTGTTGATGTAGCCCTAAGCAGAGACTGGCGAGAATCACTTTCATGGAAAGGGCCTGCCAAGCTTCCAAAAAACTACGAGTTGCCTGAAATCTCAGCACACACTTTTTCACCCAATCTTGATGAAACTTTCAGGTAATGATCAGTACACCAATCCCACTTGGCTCGCCAAATTTCGTTCTTCTAGGTTAAACCGTTCGTTTGCAGTAACCGGTTTCATTTTGAGGTTTCACTCTGTTTTCTCCTATAGGGATACATGTATTTGGAACTCTAAATCAAACACGGTTTTGTGCTAGCTCTTTGAAACTTGACACAATAAAGCAGTTTCAAGTTCTATCTCTATGGTTTGTTTGCTGTTGATGTAGCCCTAAGCAGAGACTGGCGAGGATCACTTTCATGGAAAGGGCCTGCCAAGCTTCCAAAAAACTACGAGTTGCCCGAAATCTAAGCACACCCGTTTTCACCCAATCTTGATGAAACTTTCAGGTAATGATCAGTACACCAATCCCACTTGGCTCGCCAAATTTCGTTCTTCTAGGTTAAACCGTTCGTTGGCAGTAACCAGTTTCATTTTGAGGTTTCACTCTGTTTTCTCCTATAGGGATACATGTATTTGGAACTCTAAATCAAACACAGTTTGTGCTAGCTCTTTGAAACTTGACACAATAAAGCAGTTTCAAGTTCTATCTCTATGGTTTGTTTGCTGTTGATGTAGCCCTAAGCAGAGACTGGCGAGAATCACTTTCATGGAAAGGGCCTGCCAAGCTTCCAAAAAACTACGAGTTGCCTGAAATCTCAGCACACCCTTTTCACCCAATCTTGATGAAACTTTCAGGTAATGATCAGTACACGAATCCACTTGGCTCGCCAAATTTCGTTCTTCTAGGTTAAACCGTTCGTTGGCAGTAACCGGTTTCATTTTGAGGATTCACTCTGTTTCTCCTATAGGGATACATGTATTTGGAACTCTAAATCAAACACGGTTTGTGCTTGCTCTTTGAAACTTGACACAATAAAGCAGTTTCAAGTTCTATCATTATGGTTTGTTTGCTGTTGATGTAGCCCTAAGCAGAGACTGGCGAGAATCACTTTCATGGAAAGCGCCTGCCAAGCTTCCAAAAAAACTACGAGTTGCCTGAAATCTCAGCACACACATTTCACCCAAAATTGATGAAAATTTCAGGTAATGATCAGTACACCAATCCCACTTGGCTCGCCAAATTTCGTTCTTCTAGGTTAAACCATTCGTTGGCAGTAACCGGTTTCATTTTGAGGTTTCACTCTGTTTTCTCCTATAGGGATACATGTATTTGGAACTCTAAATCAAACACGGTTTGTGCTAGCTCTTTGAAACTTGACACAATAAAGCAGTTTCAAGTTATATCTCTATGGTTTGTTTGCTGTTGATGTAGCCCTAAGCAGAGACTGGCGAGGATCACTTTCATGGAAAGGGCCTGCCAAGCTTCCAAAAACTACGAGTTGCCCGAAATCTCAGCACACCCTTTTTCACCCAATCTTGATGAAACTTTCAGGTAATTATAAGTACACCAATCCCACTTGGCTCGCCAAATTTCGTTCTTCTAGTTTAAACCGTTCGTTGGCAGTAACCGGTTTCATTTTGAGGTTTCACTCTGTTTTCTCCTATAGGGATACATGTATTTGGAACTCTAAATCAAACACGGTTTGTGCTAGCTCTTTGAAACTTGACACAATAAAGCAGTTTCAAGTTCTATCTCTATGGTTTGTTTGCTGTTGATGTAGCCCTAAGCAGAGACTGGCGAGAATCACTTTCATGGAAAGGGCCTGCCAGCTTCCAAAAACTACGAGTTGCCTGAAATCTCAGCACACCATTTTTCACCCAATCTTGATGAAACTTTCAGGTAATGATCAGTACACCAATCCCACTTGGCTCGCCAAATTTCGTTTCTTCTAGGTTAAACCGTTCGTTGGCAGTAACCGGTTTGATTTTGAGGTTTTCACTCTGTTTTCTCCTATAGGGATACATGTATTTGGAACTCTAAATCAAACACGGTTTGTGCTAGCTCTTTGAAACTTGACACAATAAAGCAGTTTCAAGTTCTATCTCTATGGTTTGTTTGCTGTTGATGTAGCCCTAAGCAGAGACTGGCTAGAATCACTTTCATGGAAAGGGCCTGCAAGCTTCCAAAAAACTACGAGTTGCCTGAAATCTCAGCACACCCTTTTTCACCCAATCTTGATGAAACTTTCAGGTAATGATCAGTACACCAATCCCACTTGGCTCGCCAAAATTTCGTTCTTCTAGGTTAAACCGTTCGTTGGCAGTAACCGGTTTCAATTTGAGGTTTCACTCTGTTTTCTCCTATAGGGATACATGTATTTGAACTCTAAATCAAACACGGTTTTGTGCTAGCTCTTTGAAACTTGACACAATAAAGCAGTTTCAAGTTCTATCTCTATGGTTTGTTTTTGCTGTTGATGTAGCCCTAAGCAGGAGACTGGCGAGAATCACTTTCATGGAAAAGGGCCTGCTTCCAAAAAACTACGAGTTGCCTGAAATCTCAGCACACACTTTTTCACCCAATCTTGATGAAACTTTCAGGTAATGATCAGTACACCAATCCCACTTGGCTCGCCAAATTTCGTTCTTCTAGGTTAAATCGTTCGTTTGCAGTAACCGGTTTCATTTTGAGGTTTCACTCTGTTTTCTCCTATAGGGATACATGTATTTGGAACTCTAAATCAAACACGGTTTGTGCTAGCTCTTTGAAACTTGACACAATAAAGCAGTTTCAAGTTCTATCTCTATGGTTTGTTTGCTGTTGATGTAGCCCTAAGCAGAGACTGGCGAGGATCACTTTCATGGAAAGGGCCTGCCAAGCTTCCAAAAAACTACGAGTTGCCCGAAATCTAAGCACACCCGTTTTCACCCAATCTTGATGAAACTTTCAGGTAATGATCAGTACACCAATCCCACTTGGCTCGCCAAATTTCGTTCTTCTAGGTTAAACCGTTCGTTGGCAGTAACCAGTTTCATTTTGAGGTTTCACTCTGTTTTCTCCTATAGGGATACATGTATTTGGAACTCTAAATCAAACACAGTTTGTGCTAGCTCTTTGAAACTTGACACAATAAAGCAGTTTCAAGTTCTATCTCTATGGTTTGTTTGCTGTTGATGTAGCCCTAAGCAGAGACTGGCGAGAATCACTTTCATGGAAAGGGCCTGCCAAGCTTCCAAAAAACTACAAGTTGCCTGAAATCTCAGCACACCCTTTTTCACCCAATCTTGATGAAACTTTCAGGTAATGATCAGTACACGAATCCCACTTGGCTCGCCAAATTTCGTTCTTCTAGGTTAAACCGTTCGTTGGCAGTAACCAGTTTCATTTTGAGGTTTCACTCTGTTTTCTCCTATAGGGATACATGTATTTGGAACTCTAAATCAAACACGGTTTGTGCTAGCTCTTTGAAACTTGACACAATAAAGCAGTTTCAAGTTCTATCGCTATGGTTTGTTTGTTGTTGATGTAGCCCTAAGCAGAGACTGGCTAGAATCACTTTCATGGAAAGGGCCTGCAAGCTTCCAAAAACTACGAGTTGCCTGAAATCTCAGCACACCCTTTTTCACCCAATCTTGATGAAACTTTCAGGTAATGATCAGTACACCAATCCTACTTGGCTCGCCAAATTTCGTTCTTCTAGGTTAAACCGTTCGTTGGCAGTACCCGGTTTCAATTTGAGGTTTCACTCTGTTTTCTCCTATAGGGATACATGTATTTGAACTCTAAATCAAACACGGTTTGTGCTAGCTCTTTGAAACTTGACACAATAAAGCAGTTTCAAGTTCTATCTCTATGGTTTGTTTGCTGTTGATGTAGCCCTAAGCAGAGACTGGCGAGAATCACTTTCATGGAAAGCGCCTGCCAAGCTTCCAAAAATCTACGAGTTGCCTGAAATCTCAGCACACACATTTTCACCCAAAATTGATGAAAATTTCAGGTAATGATCAGTACACCAATCCCACTTGGCTCGCCAAATTTCGTTCTTCTAGTTTAAACCGTTCGTTGGCAGTAACCGGTTTCATTTTGAGGTTTCACTCTGTTTTCTCCTATAGGGATACATGTATTTGGAACTCTAAATCAAACACGGTTTGTGCTAGCTCTTTGAAACTTGACACAATAAAGCAGTTTCAAGTTCTATCTCTATGGTTTGTTTGCTGTTGATGTAGCCCTAAGCAGAGACTGGCGAGAATCACTTTCATGGAAAGGGCCTGCCAAGCTTCCAAAAAACTACGAGTTGCCTGAAATCTCAGCACACCATTTTTCACCCAATCTTGATGAAACTTTCAGGTAATGATCAGTACACCAATCCCACTTGGCTCGCCAAATTTCGTTCTTCTAGGTTAAACCGTTCGTTGGCAGTAACCGGTTTGATTTTGAGGTTTCACTCTGTTTTCTCCTATAGGGATACATGTATTTGGAACTCTAAATCAAACACGGTTTGTGCTAGCTCTTTGAAACTTGACACAATAAAGCAGTTTCAAGTTCTATCTCTATGGTTTGTTTGCTGTTGATGTAGCCCTAAGCAGAGACTGGCTAGAATCACTTTCATGGAAAGGGCCTGCAACCTTCCAAAAAACTACGAGTTGCCTGAAATCTCAGCACACCCTTTTTCACCCAATCTTGATGAAACTTTCAGGTAATGATCAGTACACCAATCCCACTTGGCTCGCCAAATTTCGTTCTTCTAGGTTAAACCGTTCGTTGGCAGTAACCGGTTTCAATTTGAGGTTTCACTCTGTTTTCTCCTATAGGGATACATGTATTTGAACTCTAAATCAAACACGGTTTGTGCTAGCTCTTTGAAACTTGACACAATAAAGCAGTTTCAAGTTCTATCTCTATGGTTGTTTGCTGTTGATGTAGCCCTAAGCAGAGACTGGCGAGAATCACTTTCATGGAAAGGGCCTGCCAAGCTTCCAAAAAACTACGAGTTGCCTGAAATCTCAGCACACACTTTTTCACCCAATCTTGATGAAACTTTCAGGTAATGATCAGTACACAATCCCACTTGGCTCGCCAAATTTCGTTCTTCTAGGTTAAACCGTTCGTTTGCAGTAACCGGTTTCATTTTGAGGTTTCACTCTGTTTTCTCCTATAGGGATACATGTATTTGGAACTCTAAATCAAACACGGTTTGTGCTAGCTCTTTGAAACTTGACACAATAAAGCAGTTTCAAGTTCTATCTCTATGGTTTGTTTGTTGTTGATGTAGCCCTAAGCAGAGACTGGCTAGAATCACTTTCATGGAAAGGGCCTGCAAGCTTCCAAAAAACTACGAGTTGCCTGAAATCTCAGCACACCTTTTTCACCCAATCTTGATGAAACTTTCAGGTAATTATCAGTACACCAATCCCACTTGGCTCGCCAAATTTCGTTCTTCTAGGTTAAACCGTTCGTTGGCAGTACCCGGTTTCAATTTGAGGTTTCACTCTGTTTTCTCCTATAGGGATACATGTATTTGAACTCTAAATCAAACACGGTTTGTGCTAGCTCTTTGAAACTTGACACAATAAAGCAGTTTCAAGTTCTATCTCTATGGTTTGTTTGCTGTTGATGTAGCCCTAAGCAGAGACTGGCGAGAATCACTTTCATGGAAAGCGCCTGCCAAGCTTCCAAAAAACTACGAGTTGCCTGAAATCTCAGCACACACATTTTCACCCAAAATTGATGAAACTTTCAGGTAATGATCAGTACACCAATCCCACTTGGCTCGCCAAATTTCGTTCTTCTAGGTTAAACCGTTCGTTGGCAGTAATTGGTTTCATTTTGAGGTTTCACTCTGTTTTCTCCTATAGGAATACATGTATTTGGAACTCTAAATCAAACACGGTTTGTGCTAGCTCTTTGAAAGTTGACACAATAAAGCAGTTTCAAGTTCTATCTCTATGGTTCGTTTGCTGTTGATGTATCCCTAAGCAGAGACTGGCGAGAATCACTTTCATGGAAAGGGCCTGCCAAGCTTCCAAAAAACTACGAGTTGCCTGAAATCTCAGCACACCCTTTTTCACCCAATCTTGATGAAACTTTCAGGTAATGATCAGTACACCAATCCCACTTGGCTCGCCAAATTTCGTTCTTCTAGGTTAAACCGTTCGTTGGCAGTACCCGGTTTCAATTTGAGGTTTCACTCTGTTTTCTCCTATAGGGATACATGTATTTGAACTCTAAATCAAACACGGTTTGTGCTAGCTCTTTGAAACTTGACACAATAAAGCAGTTTCAAGTTCTATCTCTATGGTTTGTTTGCTGTTGATGTAGCCCTAAGCAGAGACTGGCGAGAATCACTTTCATGGAAAGGGCCTGCCAAGCTTCCAAAAAACTACGAGTTGCCTGAAATCTCAGCACACACTTTTTCACCCAATCTTGATGAAACTTTCAGGTAATGATCAGTACACCAATCCCACTTGGCTCGCCAAATTTCGTTCTTCTAGGTTAAACCGTTCGTTTGCAGTAACCGGTTTCATTTTGAGGTTTCACTCTGTTTTCTCCTATAGGGATACATGTATTTGGAACTCTAAATCAAACACGGTTTGTGCTAGCTCTTTGAAACTTGACACAATAAAGCAGTTTCAAGTTCTATCTCTATGGTTTGTTTGTTGTTGATGTAGCCCTAAGCAGAGACTGGCTAGAATCACTTTCATGGAAAGGGCCTGCAAGCTTCCAAAAAACTACGAGTTGCCTGAAATCTCAGCACACCCTTTTTCACCCAATCTTGATGAAACTTTCAGGTAATTATCAGTACACCAATCCCACTTGGCTCGCCAAATTTCGTTCTTCTAGGTTAAACCGTTCGTTGGCAGTACCCGGTTTCAATTTGAGGTTTCACTCTGTTTTCTCCTATAGGGATACATGTATTTGAACTCTAAATCAAAACACGGTTTGTGCTAGCTCTTTGAAACTTGACACAATAAAGCAGTTTCAAGTTCTATCTCTATGGTTTGTTTGCTGTTGATGTAGCCCTAAGCAGAGACTGGCGAGAATCACTTTCATGGAAAGCGCCTGCCAAGCTTCCAAAAAACTACGAGTTGCCTGAAATCTCAGCACACACATTTTCACCCAAAATTGATGAAACTTTCAGGTAATGATCAGTACACCAATCCCACTTGGCTCGCCAAATTTCGTTCTTCTAGGTTAAACCGTTCGTTGGCAGTAATTGGTTTCATTTTGAGGTTTCACTCTGTTTTCTCCTATAGGAATACATGTATTTGGAACTCTAAATCAAACACGGTTTGTGCTAGCTCTTTGAAACTTGACACAATAAAGCAGTTTCAAGTTCTATCTCTATGGTTCGTTTGCTGTTGATGTATCCCTAAGCAGAGACTGGCGAGAATCACTTTCATGGAAAGGGCCTGCCAAGCTTCCAAAAAACTACGAGTTGCCTGAAATCTCAGCACACCCTTTTCACCCAATCTTGATGAAACTTTCAGGTAATGATCAGTACACCAATCCCACTTGGCTCGCCAAATTTCGTTCTTCTAGGTTAAACCGTTCGTTGGCAGTAACCGGTTTCATTTTGAGGTTTCACTCTGTTTTCTCCTATAGGGATACATGTATTTGGAACTCTAAATCAAACACGGTTTGTGCTAGCTCTTTGAAACTTGACACAATAAAGCAGTTTCAAGTTCTATCTCTATGGTTTGTTTGCTGTTGATGTAGCCCTAAGCAGAGACTGGCGAGAATCACTTTCATGGAAAGGGCCTGCCAAGCTTCCAAAAAACTACGAGTTGCCTGAAATCTCAGCACACACTTTTTCACCCAATCTTGATGAAACTTTCAGGTAATGATCAGTACACCAATCCCACTTGGCTCGCCAAATTTCGTTCTTCTAGGTTAAACCGTTCGTTGGCAATAACCGGTTTCATTTTGAGGTTTCACTCTGTTTTCTCCTATAGGGATACATGTATTTGGAACTCTAAATCAAACACGGTTTGTGCTAGCTCTTTGAAACTTGACACAATAAAGCAGTTTCAAGTTCTATCTCTATGGTTTGTTTGCTGTTGATGTAGCCCTAAGCAGAGACTGGCGAGAATCACTTTCATGGAAAGGGCCTGCCAAGCTTCCAAAAAACTACGAGTTGCCTGAAATCTCAGCACACCCTTTTTCACCCAATCTTGATGAAACTTTCAGGTAATGATCAGTACACCAATCCCACTTGGCTCGCCAAATTTCGTTCTTCTAGGTTAAACCGTTCGTTGGCAGTAACCGGTTTCATTTTGAGGTTTCACTCTGTTTTCTCCTATAGGGATACATGTATTTGGAACTCTAAATCAAACACAGTTTGTGCTAGCTCTTTGAAACTTGACACAATAAAGCAGTTTCAAGTTCTATCTCTATGGTTTGTTTGCTGTTGATGTAGCCCTAAGCAGAGACTGGCGAGAATCACTTTCATGGAAAGGGCCTGCCAAGCTTCCAAAAAACTACGAGTTGCCTGAAATCTCAGCACACCCTTTTTCACCCAATCTTGATGAAACTTTCAGGTAATGATCAGTACACGAATCCCACTTGGCTCGCCAAATTTCGTTCTTCTAGGTTAAACGTTCGTTGGCAGTAACCGGTTTTCATTTTGAGGTTTCACTCTGTTTTCTCCTATAGGGATACATGTATTTGGAACTCTAAATCAAACACGGTTTGTGCTAGCTCTTTGAAACTTGACACAATAAAGCAGTTTCAAGTTCTATCTCTATGGTTTGTATGCTGTTGATGTAGCCCTAAGCAGAGACTAGCGAGAATCACTTTCATGGAAAGGGCCTGCCAAGCTTCCAAAAAACTACGAGTTGCCTGAAATCTCAGCACACACTTTTCACCCAATCTTGATGAAACTTTCAGGTAATGATCAGTACACCAATCCCACTTGGCTCGCCAAATTTCGTTCTTCTAGGTTAAACCGTTCGTTGGCAGTAATTGGTTTCATTTTGAGGTTTCACTCTGTTTTCTCCTATAGGAATACATGTATTTGGAACTCTAAATCAAACACGGTTTGTGCTAGCTCTTTGAAACTTGACACAATAAAGCAGTTTCAAGTTCTATCTCTATGGTTCGTTTGCTGTTGATGTATCCCTAAGCAGAGACTGGCGAGAATCACTTTCATGGAAAGGGCCTGCCAAGCTTCCAAAAACTACGAGTTGCCTGAAATCTCAGCACACCCTTTTTCACCCAATCTTGATGAAACTTTCAGGTAATGATCAGTACACCAATCCCACTTGGCTCACCAAATTTCGTTCTTCTAGGTTAAACCGTTCGTTGGCAGTAACCGGTTTCATTTTGAGGTTTCACTCTGTTTTCTCCTATAGGGATACATGTATTTGGAACTCTAAATCAAACACGGTTTGTGCTAGCTCTTTGAAACTTGACACAATAAAGCAGTTTCAAGTTCTATCTCTATGGTTTGTTTGCTGTTGATGTAGCCCTAAGCAGAGACTGGCGAGAATCACTTTCATGGAAAGGGCCTGCCAAGCTTCCAAAAAACTACGAGTTGCCTGAAATCTCAGCACACACCTTTTTCACCCAATCTTGATGAAACTTTCAGGTAATGATCAGTACACCAATCCCACTTGGCTCGCCAAATTTCGTTCTTCTAGGTTAAACCGTTCGTTGGCAATAACCGGTTTCATTTTGAGGTTTCACTCTGTTTTCTCCTATAGGGATACATGTATTTGGAACTCTAAATCAAACACGGTTTGTGCTAGCTCTTTGAAACTTGACACAATAAAGCAGTTTCAAGTTCTATCTCTATGGTTTGTTTGCTGTTGATGTAGCCCTAAGCAGAGACTGGCGAGAATCACTTTCATGGAAAGGGCCTGCCAAGCTTCCAAAAAACTACGAGTTGCCTGAAATCTCAGCACACCCTTTTTCACCCAATCTTGATGAAACTTTCAGGTAATGATCAGTACACCAATCCCACTTGGCTCGCCAAATTTCGTTCTTCTAGGTTAAACCGTTCGTTGGCAGTAACCGGTTTCATTTTGAGGTTTCACTCTGTTTTCTCCTATAGGGATACATGTATTTGGAACTCTAAATCAAACACGGTTTGTGCTAGCTCTTTGAAACTTGACACAATAAAGCAGTTTCAAGTTCTATCTCTATGGTTTGTTTGCTGTTGATGTAGCCCTAAGCAGAGACTGGCGAGAATCACTTTAATGGAAAGGGCCTGCCAAGCTTCCAAAAAACTACGAGTTGCCCGAAATCTCAGCACACCCTTTTTCACCCAATCTTGATGAAACTTTCAGGTAATCATCAGACACCAAAACATACACGAATCCCACTTGGCTCGCCAAATTTCGTTCTTCTAGGTTAAACCGTTCGTTGGCAGTAACCGGTTTCATTTTGAGGTTTCACTCTGTTTTCTCCTATAGGGATACATGTATTTGGAACTCTAAATCAAACACGGTTTGTGCTAGCTCTTTGAAACTTGACACAATAAAGCAGTTTCAAGTTCTATCTCTATGGTTTGTTTGCTGTTGATGTAGCCCTAAGCAGAGACTGGCGAGAATCACTTTCATGGAAAGGGCCTGCCAAGCTTCCAAAAAACTACGAGTTGCCTGAAATCTCAGCACACCATTTTTCACCCAATCTTGATGAAACTTTCAGGTAATGATCAGTACACCAATCCCACTTGGCTCGCCAAATTTCGTTCTTCTAGGTTAAACAGTTCGTTGGAAGTAACCGGTTTCATTTTGAGTTTTCACTCTGTTTTCTCCTATAGGGATACATGTATTTGGAACTCTAAATCAAACACGGTTTTTGCTAGCTCTTTGAAACTTGACACAATAAAGCAGTTTCAAGTTCTATCTCTATGATTAGTTTGCTGTTAATGTAGCCCAAAGTAGACACTGGCGAGAATCACTTTCATGGAAAGGGCCTGCCAAGCTTCCAAAAAACTACGAGTTGCCTGAAATCTCAGCACACACTTTTTCACCCAATCTTGATGAAACTTTCAGGTAATGATCAGTACACCAATCCCACTTGGCTCACCAAATTTCGTTCTTCTAGGTTAAACCGTTCGTTTGCAGTAACCGATTTCATTTTGAGGTTTCACTCTGTTTTCTCCTATAGGGATACATGTATTTGGAACTCTAAATCAAACACGGTTTCTGCTAGCTTTTTGAAACTTGACACAATAAAGCAGTTTCAAGTTCTATCTCTATGGTTTGTTTGCTGTTGATGTAGCCCTAATCAGAGACTGGCGAGAATCACTTTCATGGAAAGGGCTTGCCAAGCTTCCAAAAAACTACGAGTTGCCCGAAATCTAGGCAAACACTTTTTCAACCCAATCTTGATGAAACTTTCAGGTAATGATCAGTACACCAATCCCACTTGGCTCGCCAAATTTCGTTCTTCTAGGTTAAACCGTTCGTTGGCAGTAACCGGTTTCATTTTCAGATTTCACTCTGTTTCCTCCTATAGGGATACATGTATTTGGAACTCTAAATCAAACACGGTTTGTGCTAGCTCTTTGAAACTTGACACAATAAAGCAGTTTCAAGTTCTATCTCTATGGTTTGTTTGCTGTTGATGTAGCCCTAAGCAGAGACTGGCGAGAATCACTTTCATGGAAAGCGCCTGCCAAGCTTCCAAAAAACTACGAGTTGCCTGAAATCTCAGCACACCCTATTTCACCCAATCTTGATGAAACTTTCAGGTAATGATCAGTACACCAATCCCACTTGGCTCGCCAAATTTCGTTCTTCTAGGTTAAACCGTTCGTTGGCAGTAACCGGTTTCATTTTGAGGTTTCACTCTGTTTTCTCCTATAGGGAACATGTATTTGGAACTCTAAATGAAACACGGTTTGTGCTAGCTCTTTGAAACTTGACACAATAAAGCAGTTTCAAGTTCTATCTCTATGGTTTGTTTGCTGTTGATGTAGCCCTAAGCAGAGACTGGCAAGAATCACTTTCATGGAAAGCGCCTGCCAAGCTTCCAAAAAACTACGAGTTGCCTGAAATCTCAGCACACACATTTTCACCCAAAATTGATAAAAATTTCAGGTAATGATCAGTACACCAATCCCACTTGGCTCGCCAAATTTCGTTCTTCTAGGTTAAAACCGTTCGTTGGCAGTAACCGGTTTCATTTTGAGGTTTCACTCTGTTTTCTCCTATAGGGATACATGTATTTGGAACTCTAAATCAAACACGGTTTCTGCTAGCTCTTTGAAACTTGACACAATAAAGCAGTTTCAAGTTCTATCTCTATGGTTTGTTTGCTGTTGATGTAGCCCTAAGCAGAGGCTGACGAGAATCACTTTCATGGAAAGGGCCTGCCAAGCTTCCAAAAAACTACGAGTTGCCTGAAATCTCAGCACACCCTTTTTCACCCAATCTTGATGAAACTTTCAGGTAATGATCAGTACACCAATCCCACTTGGCTCGCCAAATTTCGTTCTTCTAGGTTAAACCGTTCGTTGGCAGTAACCGGTTTCATTTTGAGGTTTCACTCTGTTTTCTCCTATAGGGATACATGTATTTGGAACTCTAAATCAAACACGGTTTGTGCTAGCTCTTTGAAACTTGACACAATAAAGCAGTTTCAAGTTCTATCTCTATGGTTTGTTTGCTGTTGATGTAGCCCTAAGCAGAGACTGGCGAGAATCACTTTAATGGAAAGGGCCTGCCAAGCTTCCAAAAAACTACGAGTTGCCCGAAATCTCAGCACACCCTTTTTCACCCAATCTTGATGAAACTTTCAGGTAATCATCAGTACACGAATCCCACTTGGCTCGCCAAATTTCGTTCTTCTAGGTTAACCGTTCGTTGGCAGTAACCGGTTTCATTTTGAGGTTTCACTCTGTTTTCTCCTATAGGGATACATATATTTGGAACTCTAAATCAAACACGGTTTGTGCTAGCTCTTTGAAACTTGACACAATAAAGCAGTTTCAAGTTCTATCTCTATGGTTTGTTTGCTGTTGATGTAGCCCTAAGCAGAGACTGGCGAGAATCACTTTCATGGAAAGGGCCTGCCAAGCTTCCAAAAAACTACGAGTTGCCTGAAATCTCAGCACACACTTTTTCACCCAATCTTGATGAAACTTTCAGGTAATGATCAGTACACCAATCCCACTTGGCTCGCCAAATTTCGTTCTTCTAGGTTAAACCGTTCGTTGGCAGTAACCGGTTTCATTTTGAGGTTTCACTCTGTTTTCTCCTATAGGGATACATGTATTTGGAACTCTAAATCAAACACGGTTTGTGCTAGCTCTTTGAAACTTGACACAATAAAGCAGTTTCAAGTTCTATCTCTATGGTTTGTATGCTGTTGATGTAGCCCTAAGCAGAGACTGGCGAGAATCACTTTCATGGAAAGGGCCTGCCAAGCTTCCAAAAAACTACGAGTTGCCTGAAATCTCAGCACACACTTTTTCACCCAATCTTGATGAAACTTTCAGGTAATGATCAGTACACCAATCCCACTTGGCTCGCCAAATTTCGTTCTTCTAGGTTAAACCGTTCGTTGGCAGTAACCGGTTTCATTTTGAGGTTTCACTCTGTTTTCTCCTATAGGGATGCATGTATTTGGAACTCTAAATCAAACACGGTTTGTGCTAGCTCTTTGAATCTTGACACAATAAAGTGGTTTCAAGTTCTATCTCTATGGTTTGTTTGCTGTTGATGTAGCCCTAAGCAGAGACTGGCGAGAATCCCTTTCATGGAAAGGGCCTGCCAAGCTTCCAAAAAACTACGAGTTGCCTGAAATCTCAGCACACCCTTTTTCACCCAATCTTGATGAAACTTTCAGGTAATGATCAGTACACCAATCCCACTTGGCTCACCAAATTTCGTTCTTCTAGGTTAAACCGTTCGTTGGCAGTAACCGGTTTCATTTTGAGGTTTCACTCTGTTTTCTCCTATAGGGATACATGTATTTGGAACTCTAAATCAAACACGGTTTGTGCTAGCTCTTTGAAACTTGACACAATAAAGCAGTTTCAAGTTCTATCTCTATGGTTTGTTTGCTGTTGATGTAGCCCTAAGCAGAGACTGGCGAGAATCACTTTCATGGAAAGGGCCTGCCAAGCTTCCAAAAAACTACGAGTTGCCTGAAATCTCAGCACACACTTTTTCACCCAATCTTGATGAAACTTTCAGGTAATGATCAGTACACCAATCCACTTGGCTCGCCAAATTTCGTTCTTCTAGGTTAAACCGTTCGTTGGCAATAACCGGTTTCATTTTGAGGTTTCACTCTGTTTTCTTCTATAGGGATACATGTATTTGGAACTCTAAATCAAACACGGTTTGTGCTAGCTCTTTGAAACTTGACACAATAAAGCAGTTTCAAGTTCTATCTCTATGGTTTGTTTGCTGTTGATGTAGCCCTAAGCAGAGACTGGCGAGAATCACTTTCATGGAAAGGGCCTGCCAAGCTTCCAAAAAACTACGAGTTGCCTGAAATCTCAGCACACACTTTTTCACCCAATCTTGATGAACTTTCAGGTAATGATCAGTACAGCAATCCCACTTGGCTCGCCAAATTTCATTCTTCTCGGTTAAACCGTTCGTTGGCAGTAACCGGTTTCATTTTGAGGTTTCACTCTGTTTTCTTCTATAGGGATACATGTATTTGGAACTCTAAATCAAACACGGTTTGTGCTAGCTCTTTGAAACTTGACACAATAAAGCAGTTTCAAGTTCTATCTCTATGGTTTGTTTGCTGTTGATGTAGCCCTAAGCAGAGACTGGCGAGAATCACTTTCATGGAAAGGGCCTGCCAAGCTTCCAAAAAACTACGAGTTGCCTGAAATCTCAGCACACACTTTTTCACCCAATCTTGATTAAACTTTCAGGTAATCATCAGTACACGAATCCCACTTGGCTCGCCAAATTTCGTTCTTCTAGGTTAAACCGTTCGTTTGCAGTAACCGGTTTCATTTTGAGGTTTCACTCTGTTTTCTCCTATAGGGATACATGTATTTGGAACTCTAAATCAAACACGGTTTGTGCTAGCTCTTTGAAACTTGACACAATAAAGAAGTTTCAAGTTCTATCTCTATGGTTTGTTTGCTGTTGATGTAGCCCTAAGCAGAGACTGGCGAGAATCACTTTCAAGGAAAGGGCCTGCCAAACTTCCAAAAAACTACGTGTTGCCTGAAATCTCAGCACACACTTTTTCACCCAATCTTGATGAAACTTTCAGGTAATGATCAG
>NW_027524592.1:0-30359 GCF_052094955.1 Ictidomys tridecemlineatus
GTATCATCAAGATTGTGTGAAAAAGTGTGTGCTGAGATTTCAGGCAACTCGTATTTTTTTGGAAGCTTGGCAGGCCCTTTCCATGAAAGTGATTCTCGCCAGTCTCTGCTTAGGGCTACATCAACACCTAACAAACCATAGAGATAGAACTTGAAACTGCTTTATTGTGTCAAGTTTCAAAGAGCTAGCACAAACCGTGTTTGATTTAGAGTTCCAAATACATGTATCCCTATAGGAGAAAACAGAGTGAAACCTCAAAATGAAACCGGTTACTGCCAACAAACGGTTCAACCTAGAAGAACGAAATTTGGCGAGCCAAGTGGGATTGGTGTACTGATCATTACCTGAAAGTATCATCAAGATTGGATGAAAAAGTGTTTGCTGAGATATCAGGCAACTCGTAGTTTTTTGGAATCTTGGCAGGCCCTCTCCATGAAAGTGATTCTCGCCAGTCTCTGCTTAGGGCTACATCAACAGCAAACAAACCATAGAGATAGAACTTGAAACTGCTTTATTGTGTCAAGTTTCAAAGAGCTAGCACAAACCGTGTTTGATTTAGAGTTCCAAATACATGTATCCCTATAGGAGAAAACAGAGTGAAACCTCAAAATGAAACCGGTTACTGCCAACGAACGGTTTAACCTAGAAGAACGAAATTTGGCGAGCCAAGTGGGATTGGTGTACTGATCATTACCTGAAAGTTTCATCAAGATTGGGTGAAAAAGTGTGTGCTGAGATTTCAGGCAACTCGTAGTTTTTTGGAAGCTTGGCAGGCCCTTTCCATGAAAGTGATTCTCGCCAGTCTCTGCTTAGGGCTACATCAACAGCAAACAAACCATAGAGATAGAACTTGAAACTGCTTTATTGTCTCAAGTTTCAAAGAGCTAGCACAAACCGTGTTTGATTTAGAGTTCCAAATACATGTATCCCTATGGGAGAAAAGAGTGAAACCTCAAAATGAAACCGGTTACTGCCAACGAACGGTTTAACCTAGAAGAACGAAATTTGGCGAGCCAAGTAGGATTGGTGTACTGATCATTACCTGAAAGTTTCATCAAGATTGAGTGAAAAAGTGTGTGCTGAGATTTCAGGCAACTTGTAGTTTTTTGGAAGCTTGGCAGGCCCTTTCCATGAAAGTGATTCTCGCCAGTCTCTGCTTAGGGCTACATCAACAGCAAACAAACCATAGAGATAGAACTTGAAACTGCTTTATTGTGTCAAGTTTCAAAAAGCTAGCACAAACCGTGTTTGATTTAGAGTTCCAAATACATGTATCCCTATAGGAGAAAACAGAGTGAAACCTCAAAATGGAACAGGTTATTGCCAACAAACGGTTTAACCTAGAAGAACGAAATTTGGCGAGCCAAGTGGGATTGGTGTACTGATCATTACCTGAAAGTTTCATCAAGATTGGGTGAAAAAGTGTTTGCTGAGATTTCAGGCAACTCGTAGTTTTTTGGAAGCTAGGCAGGCCCTTTCCATGAAAGTGATTCTCGCCAGTCTCTGCTTAGGGCTACATCAACAGGAAACAAACCATAGAGATAGAACTTGAAACGGCTTTTTTGTGTCAAGTTTCAAAGAGCTAGCACAAACCGTTTTTGATTTAGAGTTCCAAATACATGTATCCCTATGGGAGAAAACAGAGTGAAACCTCAAAATGAAACCGGTTACTGCCAACGAACGGTTTAACCTAGAAGAACGAAATTTGGTGAGCCACGTGGGATTGGTGTACTGATCATTACATGAAAGTTTCATCAAGATTGGGTGAAAAAGTGTGTGCTGAGATTTCAGGCAATTCGTAGTTTTTTGGAAGCTTGGCAGGCCCTTTCCATGAAAGTGATTCTCGCCAGTTTCTGCTTAGGGCTACATCAACAGCAAACAAACCATAGAGATAGAACTTGAAACTGCTTTATTTTTTTCAAGTTTCAAAGAGCTAGCACAAACTGTGTTAGATTTAGAGTTCCAAATACATGTATCCCTATAGGAGAAAACAGAGTGAAACCTCAAAATGAAACCGGTTACTGCCAACGAACGGTTTAACCTAGAAGAACGAAATTTGGCGAGCCAAGTGGGATTGGTGTACTGATCATTACCTGAAAGTTTCATCAAGATTGGGTGAAAAAGTGTGTGCTGAGATTTCAGGCAACTCGTAGTTTTTTGGAAGCTTGGCAGGCCCTTTCCATGAAAGTGATTCTCGCCAGTCTCTGCTTAGGGCTACATCAACAGCAAACAAACCATAGAGATAGAACTTGAAACTGCTTTATTGTGTCAAGTTTCAAACAGCTAGCACAAACCGTGTTTGATTTAGAGTTCCAAATACATGTATCCGTATAGGAGAAAACAGAGTGGAACCTCAAAATGCAACCGGTTACTGCCAACAAACGGTTCAACCTAGAAGAACGAAATTTGGCGAGCCAAGTGGGATTGGTGTACTGATCATTACCTGAAAGTATCATAAAGATTGGGTGAAAAAGTGTTTGCTGTGATTTCAGGCAACTCGTAGTTTTTTGGAAGCTTGGCAGGCCCTCTCCATGAAAGTGATTCTAGCCAGTCTCTGCTTAGGGCTACATCAACAGCAAACAAACCATAGAGATAGACCTTGAAACTGCTTTATTGTGTCAAGTTTCAAAGAGCTAGCACAAACCGTGTTTGATTTAGAGTTCCAAATACATGTATCCCTATAGGAGAAAACAGAGTGAAACCTCAAAATGAAACCGGTTACTGCCAACGAACGGTTTAACCTAGAAGAACGAAATTTGGCGAGCCAAGTGGGATTGGTGTACTGATCATTACCTGAAAGTTTCATCAAGATTGGGTGAAAAAGTGTGTGCTGAGATTTCAGGCAACTCGTAGTTTTTTGGAAGCTAGGCAGGCCCTTTCCATGAAAGTGATTCTCGCCAGTCTCTGCTTACGGCTACATCAACAGGAAACAAACCATAGAGATAGAACTTGAAACGGCTTTTTTGTGTCAAGTTTCAAAGAGCTAGCACAAACCGTTTTTGATTTAGAGTTCCAAATACATGTATCCCTATGGGAGAAAACAGAGTGAAACCTCAAAATGAAACCGGTTACTGCCAACGAACGGTTTAACCTAGAAGAACGAAATTTGGTGAGCCAAGTGGGATTGGTGTACTGATCATTACATGAAAGTTTCATCAAGATTGGGTGAAAAAGTGTGTGCTGAGATTTCAGGCAATTCGTAGTTTTTTGGAAGCTTGGCAGGCCCTTTCCATGAAAGTGATTCTCGCCAGTTTCTGCTTAGGGCTACATCAACAGCAAACAAACCATAGAGATAGAACTTGAAACTGCTTTATTTTTTCAAGTTTCAAAGAGCTAGCACAAACTGTGTTAGATTTAGAGTTCCAAATACATGTATCCCTATAGGAGAAAACAGAGTGAAACCTCAAAATGAAACCGGTTACTGCCAACGAACGGTTTAACCTAGAAGAACGAAATTTGGCGAGCCAAGTGGGATTGGTGTACTGATCATTACCTGAAAGTTTCATCAAGATTGGGTGAAAAAGTGTGTGCTGAGATTTCAGGAAACTCGTAGTTTTTTGGAAGCTTGGCAGGCCCTTTCCATGAAAGTGATTCTCGCCAGTCTCTGCTTAGGGCTACATCAACAGCAAACAAACCATAGAGATAGAACTTGAAACTGCTTTATTGTGTCAAGTTTCAAACAGCTAGCACAAACCGTGTTTGATTTAGAGTTCCAAATACATGTATCCCTATAGGAGAAAACAGAGTGGAACCTCAAAATGCAACCGGTTACTGCCAACAAATGGTTCAACCTAGAAGAACGAAATTTGGTGAGCCAAGTGGGATTGGTGTACTGATCATTACCTGAAAGTATCATAAAGATTGGGTGAAAAAGTGTTTGCTGAGATATCAGGGAACTCGTAGTTTTTTGGAATCTTGGCAGGCCCTTTCTATGAAAGTGATTCTCGCCAGTCTCTGCTTAGGGCTACATCAACAGCAAACAAACCATAGAGATAGAACTTGAAACTGCTTTATTGTGTCAAGTTTCAAAGAGCTAGCACTAACCGTGTTTGATTTAGAGTTCCAAATACATGTATCCCTATGGGAGAAAACAGAGTGAAACCTCAAAATGAAACCGGTTACTGCCAACGAACGGTTTAACCTAGAAGAACGAAATTTGGCGAGCCAAGTGGGATTGGTGTACTGATCATTACCTGAAAGTTTCATGAAGATTGGGTGAAAAAGTGTTTGCTGAGATTTCAGGCAACTCGTAGTTTTTTGGAAGCTTGGCAGGCCCTGTCCATGAAAGTGATTCTCGCCAGTCTCTGCTTAGGGCTACATCAACAGCAAACAAACCATAGAGATAGAATTTGAAACTGCTTTATTCTGTCAAGTTTCAAAGAGCTAGCACAAACCGTGTTTGATTTAGAGTTCGAAATACATGTATCCCTATAGGAGAAAACAGAGTGAAACCTCAAAATGAAACCGGTTACTGCCAACGAACGGTTTAACCTAGAAGAACGAAATTTGGCGAGCCAAGTGGAAATGGTGTACTGATCATTACCTGAAAGTTTCATCAAGATTGGGTGAAAAAGTGTGTGCTGAGATTTCAGGAAACTCGTAGTTTTTTGGAAGCTTGGCAGGCCCTTTCCATGAAAGTGATTCTCACCAGTCTCTGCTTAGGGCTACATCAACAGCAAACAAACCATAGAGATAGAACTTGAAACTGCTTTATTGTGTCAAGTTTCAAAGAGCTAGCACAAACCGTGTTTGATTTAGAGTTCCAAATACATGTATCCCTATAGGAGAAAACAGAGTGAAACCTCAAAATGAAACCGGTTACTGCCAACGAACGGTTTAACCTAGAAGAACGAAATTTGGCGAGCCAAGTGGGATTGGTGTACTGATCATTACCTGAAAGTATCATCAAGATTGTGTGAAAAAGTGTGTGCTGAGATTTCAGGCAACTCGTATTTTTTTGGAAGCTTGGCAGGCCCTTTCCATGAAAGTGATTCTCGCCAGTCTCTGCTTAGGGCTACATCAACACCTAACAAACCATAGAGATAGAACTTGAAACTGCTTTATTGTGTCAAGTTTCAAAGAGCTAGCACAAACCGTGTTTGATTTAGAGTTCCAAATATATGTATCCCTATAGGAGAAAACAGAGTGAAACCTCAAAATGAAACCGCTTACTGCCAACAAACGGTTCAACCTAGAAGAACGAAATTTGGCGAGCCAAGTGGGATTGGTGTACTGATCATTACCTGAAAGTATCATCAAGATTGGATGAAAAAGTGTTTGCTGAGATATCAGGCAACTCGTAGTTTTTTGGAATCTTGGCAGGCCCTCTCCATGAAAGTGATTCTCGCCAGTCTCTGCTTAGGGCTACATCAACAGCAAACAAACCATAGAGATAGAACTTGAAACTGCTTTATTGTGTCAAGTTTCAAAGAGCTAGCACAAACCGTGTTTGATTTAGAGTTCCAAATACATGTATCCCTATAGGAGAAAACAGAGTGAAACCTCAAAATGAAACCGGTTACTGCCAACGAACGGTTTAACCTAGAAGAACGAAATTTGGCGAGCCAAGTGGGATTGGTGTACTGATCATTACCTGAAAGTTTCATCAAGATTGGGTGAAAAAGTGTGTGCTGAGATTTCAGGCAACTCGTAGTTTTTGGAAGCTTGGCAGGCCCTTTCCATGAAAGTGATTCTCGCCAGTCTCTGCTTAGGGCTACATCAACAGCAAACAAACCATAGAGATAGAACTTGAAACTGCTTTATTGTGTCAAGTTTCAAAGAGCTAGCACAAACCGTGTTTGATTTAGAGTTCCAAATACATGTATCCCTATGGGAGAAAAGAGTGAAACCTCAAAATGAAACCGGTTACTGCCAACGAACGGTTTAACCTAGAAGAACGAAATTTGGCGAGCCAAGTAGGATTGGTGTACTGATCATTACCTGAAAGTTTCATCAAGATTGAGTGAAAAAGTGTGTGCTGAGATTTCAGGCAACTTGTAGTTTTTTGGAAGCTTGGCAGGCCCTTTCCATGAAAGTGATTCTCGCCAGTCTCTGCTTAGGGCTACATCAACAGCAAACAAACCATAGAGATAGAACTTGAAACTGCTTTATTGTGTCAAGTTTCAAAAAGCTAGCACAAACCGTGTTTGATTTAGAGTTCCAAATACATGTATCCCTATAGGAGAAAACAGAGTGAAACCTCAAAATGGAACAGGTTACTGCCAACAAACGGTTTAACCTAGAAGAACGAAATTTGGCGAGCCAAGTGGGATTGGTGTACTGATCATTACCTGAAAGTTTCATCAAGATTGGGTGAAAAAGTGTTTGCTGAGATTTCAGGCAACTCGTAGTTTTTTGGAAGCTAGGCAGGCCCTTTCCATGAAAGTGATTCTCGCCAGTCTCTGCTTAGGGCTACATCAACAGGAAACAAACCATAGAGATAGAACTTGAAACGGCTTTTTTGTGTCAAGTTTCAAAGAGCTAGCACAAACCGTTTTTGATTTAGAGTTCCAAATACATGTATCCCTATGGGAGAAAACAGAGTGAAACCTCAAAATGAAACCGGTTACTGCCAACGAACGGTTTAACCTAGAAGAACGAAATTTGGTGAGCCACGTGGGATTGGTGTACTGATCATTACATGAAAGTTTCATCAAGATTGGGTGAAAAAGTGTGTGCTGAGATTTCAGTCAACTCGTAGTTTTTTGGAAGCTTGGCAGGCCCTTTCCATGAAAGTGATTCTCGCCAGTCTCTGCTTAGGGCTACATCAACAGCAAACAAACCATAGAGATAGAACTTGAAACTGCTTTATTGTGTCAAGTTTCAAACAGCTAGCACAAACCGTATTTGATTTAGAGTTCCAAATACATGTATCCCTATAGGAGAAAACAGAGTGGAACCTCAAAATGCAACCGGTTACTGCCAACAAACGGTTCAACCTAGAAGAACGAAATTTGGCGAGCCAAGTGGGATTGGTGTACTGATCATTACCTGAAAGTATCATAAAGATTGGGTGAAAAAGTGTTTGCTGAGATTTCAGGCAACTCGTAGTTTTTTGGAAGCTTGGCAGGCCCTCTCCATGAAAGTGATTCTCGCCAGTCTCTGCTTAGGGCTACATCAACAGCAAACAAACCATAGAGATAGAACTTGAAACTGCTTTATTGTGTCAAGTTTCAAAGAGCTAGCACAAACCGTGTTTGATTTAGAGTTCCAAATACATGTATCCCTATAGGAGAAAACAGAGTGAAACCTCAAAATGAAACCGGTTACTGCCAACGAACGGTTTAACCTAGAAGAACGAAATTTGGCGAGCCAAGTGGGATTGGTGTACTGATCATTACCTGAAAGTTTCATCAAGATTGGGTGAAAAAGTGTGTGCTGAGATTTCAGGCAACTCGTAGTTTTTTGGAAGCTTGGCAGGCCTTTCCATGAAAGTGATTCTCGCCAGTCTCTGCTTAGGGCTACATCAACAGCAAACAAACCATAGAGATAGAACTTGAAACTGCTTTATTGTGTCAAGTTTCAAAGAGCTAGCACAAACCGTGTTTGATTTAGAGTTCCAAATACATGTATCCCTATTGGAGAAAAGAGTGAAACCTCAAAATGAAACCGGTTACTGCCAACGAACGGTTTAACCTAGAAGAACGAAATTTGGCGAGCCAAGTAGGATTGGTGTACTGATCATTACCTGAAAGTTTCATCAAGATTGAGTGAAAAAGTGTGTGCTGAGATTTCAGGCAACTCGTAGTTTTTTGGAAGCGTGGCAAGCCCTTTCCATGAAAGTGATTCTCGCCAGTCTCTGCTTAGGGCTACATCAACAGCAAACAAACCATAGAGATAGAACTTGAAACTGCTTTATTGTGTCAAGTTTCAAAAAGCTAGCACAAACCGTGTTTGATTTAGAGTTCCAAATACATGTATCCCTATAGGAGAAAACAGAGTGAAACCTCAAAATGGAACAGGTTACTGCCAACAAACGGTTTAACCTAGAAGAACGAAATTTGGCGAGCCAAGTGGGATTGGTGTACTGATCATTACCTGAAAGTTTCATCAAGATTGGGTGAAAAAGTGTTTGCTGAGATTTCAGGCAACTCGTAGTTTTTTGGAAGCTAGGAAGGCCCTTTCCATGAAAGTGATTCTCGCCAGTCTCTGCTTAGGGCTACATCAACAGGAAACAAACCATAGAGATAGAACTTGAAACGGCTTTTTTGTGTCAAGTTTCAAAGAGCTAGCACAAACCGTTTTTGATTTAGAGTTCCAAATACATGTATCCTTATGGGAGAAAACAGAGTGAAACCTCAAAATGAAACCGGTTACTGCCAACGAACGGTTTAACCTAGAAGAACGAAATTTGGTGAGCCAAGTGGGATTGGTGTACTGATCATTACATGAAAGTTTCATCAAGATTGGGTGAAAAAGTGTGTGCTGAGATTTCAGGCAATTCGTAGTTTTTTGGAAGCTTGGCAGGCCCTTTCCATGAAAGTGATTCTCGCCAGTTTCTGCTTAGGGCTACATCAACAGCAAACAAACCATAGAGATAGAACTTGAAACTGCTTTATTTTTTCAAGTTTCAAAGAGCTAGCACAAACTGTGTTAGATTTAGAGTTCCAAATACATGTATCCCTATAGGAGAAAACAGAGTGAAACCTCAAAATTAACCGGTTACTGCCAACGAACGGTTTAACTAGAAGAACGAAATTTGGCGAGGCCAAGTGGGATTGGTGTACTGATCATTACCTGAAAGTTTCATCAAGATTGGGTGAAAAAGTGTGTGCTGAGATTTCAGGCAACTCGTAGTTTTTGGAAGCTTGGCAGGCCCTTTCCATGAAAGTGATTCTCGCCAGTCTCTGCTTAGGGCTACATCAACAGCAAACAAACCATAGAGATAGAACTTGAAACTGCTTTATTGTGTCAAGTTCAAACAGCTAGCACAAACCGTGTTTGATTTAGAGTTCCAAATACATGTATCCCTATAGGAGAAAACAGAGTGGACCTCAAAATGCAACCGGTTACTGCCAAACAAACGGTTCAACCTAGAAGAACGAATTTGGTGATCCAAGTGGGATGGTGTACTGATCATTACCTGAAAGTATCATAAAGATTGGGTGAAAAAGTGTTTGCTGAGATATCAGGGAACTCGTAGTTTTTTGGAATCTTGGCAGGCCCTTTCCATGAAAGTGATTCTCGCCAGTCTCTGCTTAGGGCTACATCAACAGCAAACAAACCATAGAGATAGAACTTGAAACTGCTTTATTGTGTCAAGTTTCAAAGAGCTAGCCACAAACCGTGTTTGATTTAGAGTTCCAAATACATGTATCCCTATGGGAGAAAACAGAGTGAAACCTCAAAATGAAACCGGTTACTGCCAACGAACGGTTTAACCTAGAAGAACGACATTTGGCGAGCCAAGTTGGATTGGTGTACTGATCATTACCTGAAAGTTTCATCAAGATTGGGTGAAAAAGTGTGTGCTGAGATTTCAGGCAACTCGTAGTTTTTTGGAAGCTTGGCAGGCCCTTTCCATGAAAGTGATTCTCGCCAGTCTCTGCTTAGGGCTACATCAACAGCAAACAAACCATAGAGATAGACTTGAAACTGCTTTATTGTGTTAAGTTTCAAAGAGCTAGCACAAACCGTGGTTGATTTAGAGTTCCAAATACATGTATCCCTATAGAGAGAAAACAGAGTGAAACCTCAAAATGGAACCGGTTACTGCCAAACGAACGGTTTAACCTAGAAGAACGAAATATGGCGAGCCAAGTGGGATTGGTGTACTGATCATTACCTGAAAGTTTCATCAAGATTGGGTGAAAAAGTGTGTGCTGAGATTTCAGGCAACTCGTAGTTTTTTGGAAGCTTGGCAGGCCCTTTCCATGAAAGTGATTCTCGCCAGTCTCTGCTTAGGGCTACATCAACAGCAAACAAACCATAGAGATAGAACTTGAAACTGCTTTATTGTGTCAAGTTTCAAAGAGCTAGCACAAACCGTGTTTGATTTAGAGTTCCAAATACATGTATCCCTATGGGAGAAAACAGAGTGAAACCTCAAAATGAAACCGGTTACTGCCAACGAACGGTTTAACCTAGAAGAACGAAATTTGGCGAGCCAAGTGGGATTGGTGTACTGATCATTACCTGAAAGTTTCATCAAGATTGGGTGAAAAAGTGTGTGCTGAGATTTCAGGCAACTCATAGTTTTTTGGAAGCTTGGCAGGCTCTTTCCATGAAAGTGATTCTCGCCAGTCTCTGCTTAGGGCTACATCAACAGCAAACAAACAATAGAGATAGAACTTGAAACTGCTTTATTGTGTCAAGTTTCAAAGATCTAGCACAAACCGTGTTTGATTTAGAGTTCCAAATACATGTATCCCTATAGGAGAAAACAGAGTGAAACCTCAAAATGAAACCGGTTACTGCCAACGAACAGTTTAACCTAGAAGAACGAAATTTGGCCAGCCAAGTGGGATTGGTGTACTGATCATTACCTGAAAGTTTCATCAAGATTGGGTGAAAAAGTGTGTGCTGAGATTTCAGGCAACTCGTAGTTTTTTGGAAGCTTGGCAGGCCCTTTCCATGAAAGTGATTCTCGCCAGTCTCTGCTTAGGGCTACATCAACAGCAAACAAACCATAAAGATAGAACTTGAAACTGCTTTATTGTGTCAAGTTTCAAAGAGCTAGCACAAATCGTGTTTGATTTAGAGTTCCAAATACATGTATCCCTATAGGAGAAAACAGATTGAAATCTCAAAATGAAACCGGTTACTGCCAACGAACGGTTTAACCTAGAAGAACGAAATTTGGCGAGCCAAGTGGGATTGGTGTACTGATCATTACCTGAAACTATCATCAAGATTGGGTGAAAAAGTGTGTGCTGAGATTTCAGGCAACTCGTAGTTTTTTGGAAGCTTTGCAGGCCCTTTCCATGAAAGTGATTCTCGCCAGTCTCTGCTTAGGGCTACATCAACAGCAAACAAACCATAGAGATAGAACTTGAAACTGCTTTATTGTGTCAAGTTTCAAAGAGCTAGCACAAACCGTGTTTGATTTAGAGTTCCAAATACATGTATCCCTATAGGAGGAAACAGAGTGAAACCTCAAAATGAAACCGGTTACTGCCAACGAACGGTTTAACCTAGAAGAACGAAATTTGGCGAGCCAAGTGGGATTGGTGTACTGATCATTACCTGAAAGTTTCATCAAGATTGGGTGAAAAAGTGTTTGCTGAGATTTCAGGCAACTCGTAGTTTTTTGGAATCTTGGCAGGCCCTTCCATGAAAGTGATTCTCGCCAGTCTCTGCTTAGGGCTACATCAACAGCAAACAAACCATAGAGATAGAACTTGAAACTGCTTTTTTGGGTCCAGTTTCAAAGAGCTAGCACAAATCGTGTTTGATTTAGAGTTCCAAATACATGTATCCCTATGGGAGAAAGCAGAGTGAAACCTCAAAATGAAACCGGTTACTGCCAACGAACGGTTTAACCTAGAAGAACAAAATTTGGCGAGCCAAGTGAGATTGGTGTACTGATCATTACCTGA
The DNA here is from genome assembly GCF_052094955.1 of Ictidomys tridecemlineatus. Classification (NCBI taxonomy): domain Eukaryota; kingdom Metazoa; phylum Chordata; class Mammalia; order Rodentia; family Sciuridae; genus Ictidomys; species Ictidomys tridecemlineatus. The sequence continues at coordinate 11,538 of NW_027524592.1, forward strand.
AAGTTTCATCAAGATTGGGTGAAAAAGTGTGTGCTGAGATTTCAGGCAACTCGTAGTTTTTTGGAAGCTTGGCAGGCCCTCTTTCCATGAAAGTGATTCTCGCCAGTCTCTGCTTAGGGCTACATCAACAGCAACAAACATAGAGATAGAACTTGAAACTGCTTTATTGTGTCAAGTTTCAAAGAGCTAGCACAAACCGTGTTTGATTTAGAGTTCAAATACATGTATCCCTATGGGAGAAAACAGAGTGAAACCTCAAAATGAAACCGGTTACTGCCAACGAACGGTTTAACCTAGAAGAACGAAATTTGGCGAGCCAAGTGGGATTGGTGTACTGATCATTACCTGAAAGTTTCATCAAGATTGGGTGAAAAAGTGTGTGCTGAGATTTCAGGCAACTCGTAGTTTTTGGAAGCTTGGCAGGCTCTTTCCATGAAAGTGATTCTCGCCAGTCTCTGCTTAGGCTACATCAACAGCAAACAAACAATAGAGATAGAACTTGATGAAACTGCTTTATTGTGTCAAGTTTCAAAGAGCTAGCACAAACCGTGTTTGATTTAGAGTTCCAAATACATGTATCTCTATAGGAGAAAACAGAGTGAAACCTCAAAATGAAACCGGTTACTGCCAACGAACGGTTTAACCTAGAAGAACGAAATTTGGCGAGCCAAGTGGGATTGGTGTACTGATCATTACCTGAAAGTTTCATCAAGATTGGGTGAAAAAGTGTGTGCTGAGATTTCAGGCAACTCGTAGTTTTTTGGAAGCTTGGCAGGCCCTTTCCATGAAAGTGATTCTCGCCAGTCTCTGCTTAGTGCTACATCAACACCTAACAAACCATAGAGATAGAACTTGAAACTGCTTTATTGTGTCAAGTTTCAAAAAGTTAGCACAAACCGTGTTTGATTTAGAGTTCCAAATACATGTATCTCTATAGGAGAAAACAGAGTGAAACCTCAAAATGGAACCTGTTACTGCCAACGAACGGTTTAACCTAGAAGAACGAAATTTGGCTAGCCAAGTGGGATTGGTGTACTGATCATTACCTGAAAGTTTCATCAAGATTGGGTGAAAAAGTGTGTGCTGAGATTTCAGGTAACTAGTAGTTTTTTGGAAGCTTGGCAGGCCCTTTCCATGAAAGTGATTCTCGCCAGTCTCTGCTTAGGGCTACATCAACAGCAAACAAACCATAGAGATAGAACTTGAAACTACTTTATTGTGTCAAGTTTCAAAGAGATAGCAAAAACCGTGTTTGATTTAGAGTTCCAAATACATGTATCCCTATGGGAGAAAACAGAGTGAAACCTCAAAATGAAACCGGTTACTGCCAACGAACGGTTTAACCTAGAAGAACGAAATTTGGCGAGCCAAGTGGGATTGGTGTACTGATCATTACATGAAAGTTTCATCAAGATTGGGTGAAAAAGTGTGTGCTGAGATTTCAGGCAATTCGTAGTTTTTTGGAAGCTTGGCAGGCCCTTTCCATGAAAGTGATTCTCGCCAGTCTCTGCTTAGGGCTACATCAACAGCAAACAAACCATAGAGATAGAACTTGAGACTGCTTTATTGTGTCATGCTTCAAAAATCTAGCACAAACCGTGTTTGATTTAGAGTTCCAAATACATGTATCCCTATAGGAGAAAACAGAGTGAAACCTCAAAATGAAACCGGTTACTGCCAACGAACAGTTTAACCTAGAAGAACGAAATTTGGCCAGCCAAGTGGGATTGGTGTACTGATCATTACCTGAAAGTTTCATCAAGATTGGGTGAAAAAGTGTGTGCTGAGATTTCAGGCAACTCGTAGTTTTTTGGAAGCTTGGCAGGCCCTTTCCATGAAAGTGATTCTCGCCAGTCTCTGCTTAGGGCTACATCAACAGCAAACAAACCATAAAGATAGAACTTGAAACTGCTTTATTGTGTCAAGTTTCAAAGAGCTAGCACAAATCGTGTTTGATTTAGAGTTCCAAATACATGTATCCCTATAGGAGAAAAGAGATTGAAATCTCAAAATGAAACCGGTTACTGCCAACGAACGGTTTAACCTAGAAGAACGAAATTTGGCGAGCCAATTGGGATTGGTGTACTGATCATTACCTGAAACTATCATCAAGATTGGGTGAAAAAGTGTGTGCTGAGATTTCAGGCAACTCGTAGTTTTTTGGAAGCTTGGCAGGCCCTTTCCATGAAAGTGATTCTCGCCAGTCTCTGCTTAGGGCTACATCAACAGCAAACAAACCATAGAGATAGAACTTGAAACTGCTTTATTGTGTCAAGTTTCAAAGAGCTAGCACAAACCGTGTTTGATTTAGAGTTCCAAATACATGTATCCCTATAGGAGGAAACAGAGTGAAACCTCAAAATGAAACCGGTTACTGCCAACGAACGGTTTAACCTAGAAGAACGAAATTTGGCGAGCCAAGTGGGATTGGTGTACTGATCATTACCTGAAAGTTTCATCAAGATTGGGTGAAAAAGTGTTTGCTGAGATTTCAGGCAACTCGTAGTTTTTTGGAATCTTGGCAGGCCCTTCCATGAAAGTGATTCTCGCCAGTCTCTGCTTAGGGCTACATCAACAGCAAACAAACCATAGAGATAGAACTTGAAACTGCTTTTTTGGGTCCAGTTTCAAAGAGCTAGCACAAATCGTGTTTGATTTAGAGTTCCAAATACATGTATCCCTATGGGAGAAAGCAGAGTGAAACCTCAAAATGAAACCGGTTACTGCCAACGAACGGTTTAACCTAGAAGAACGAAATTTGGCAAGCCAAGTGAGATTGGTGTACTGATCATTACCTGAAAGTTTCATCAAGATTGGCTGAAAAAGTGTGTGCTGATATTTCAGGCAACTCGTAGTTTTTTGGAAGCTTGGCAGTCCCTTTCCATGAAAGTGATTCTCGCCAGTCTCTGCTTAGGGCTACATCAACAGCAAACAAACCATAGAGATAGAACTTGAAACTGCTTTATTGTGTCAGGTTTCAAAGAGCTAGCACAAACCGTGTTTGATTTAGAGTTCCAAATACATGTATCACTATGGGAGAAAACAGAGTGAAACCTCAAAATGAAACCGGTTACTGCCAACGAATGGTTTAACCTAGAAGAACGAAATTTGGCGAGCCAAGTGGGATTGGTGTACTGATCATTACCTGAAAGTTTCATCAAGATTGGGTGAAAAAGTGTGTGCTGAGATTTCAGGCAACTCGTAGTTTTTTGGAAGCTTGGCAGGCCCTTTCCATGAAAGTGATTCTCGCCAGTCTCTGCTTAGGGCTACATCAACAGCAAACAAACCATAGAGATAGAACTTGAAACTGCTTTATTGTGTGAAGTTTCAAAGAGCTAGCACAAACCGTGTTTGATTTAGAGTTCCAAATACATGTATCCCTATGGGAAAAAACAGAGTGAAACCTCAAAATGAAACCGGTTACTGCCAACGAACGGTTTAACCTAGAAGAACGAAATTTGGCGAGCCAAGTGGGATTGGTGTACTGATCATTACATGAAAGTTTCATCAAGATTGGGTCAAAAAGTGTGTGCTGAGATTTCAGGCAATTCGTAGTTTTTTGGAAGCTTGGCAGGCCCTTTCCATGAAAGTGATTCTCGCCAGTCTCTGCTTAGGGCTACATCAACAGCAAACAAACCATAGAGATAGAACTTGAAACTGCTTTATTGTGTCAAGTTTCAAAGAGCTAGCACAAACCGTGTTTGATTTAGAGTTCCAAATACATGTATCCCTCTAGGAGAAAACAGAGTGAAACCTCAAAATGAAACCGGTTACTGCCAACGAACGGTTTAACCTAGAAGAACGAAATTTGGCGAGCCAAGTGGGATTGGTGTACTGATCATTACCTGAAAGTTTCATCAAGATTGGGTGAAAAAGTGTGTGCTGAGATTTCAGGCAACTCGTAGTTTTTTGGAATCTTGGCAGGCCCTTCCATGAAAGTGATTCTCGCCAGTCTCTGCTTAGGGCTACATCAACAGGAAACAAACCATAGAGATAGAACTTGAAACTGCTTTATTGTGTCAAGTTTCAAAGAGCTAGCACAAACCGTGTTTGATTTAGAGTTCCAAATACATGTATCCCTATAGGAGAAAACAGAGTGAAACCTCAAAATGGAACCGGTTACTGCCAACGAACGGTTCAACCTAGAAGAACGAAATTTGGCGAGCCAAGTGGGATTGGTGTACTGATCATTACCTGAAAGTTTCATCAAGATTGGGTAAAAAAGTGTGTGCTGAGATTTCAGGCAACTCGTAGTTTTTTGGAAGCTTGGCAGGCCCTTTCCATGAAAGTGATTCTCGCCAGTCTCTGCTTAGGGCTACATCAACAGCAAACAAACCATAAAGATAGAACTTGAAACTGCTTTATTGTGTCAAGTTTCAAAGAGCTAGCACAAATCGTGTTTGATTTAGAGTTCCAAATACATGTATCCCTATAGGAGAAAACAGATTGAAATCTCAAAATGAAACCGGTTACTGCCAACGAACGGTTTAACCTAGAAGAACGAAATTTGGCGAGCCAAGTGGGATTGGTGTACTGATCATTACCTGAAACTATCATCAAGATTGGGTGAAAAAGTGTGTGCTGAGATTTCAGGCAACTCGTAGTTTTTTGGAAGCTTGGCAGGCCCTTTCCATGAAAGTGATTCTCGCCAGTCTCTGCTTAGGGCTACATCAACAGCAAACAAACCATAGAGATAGAACTTGAAACTGCTTTATTGTGTCAAGTTTCAAAGAGCTAGCACAAACCGTGTTTGATTTAGAGTTCCAAATACATGTATCCCTATAGGAGAATACAGATTGAAATCTCAAAATGAAACCGGTTACTGCCAATGAACGGTTTAACCTAGAAGAACGAAATTTGGCGAGCCAAGTGGGATTGGTGTACTGATCATTACCTGAAACTATCATCAAGATTGGGTGAAAAAGTGTTTGCTGAGATTTCAGGCAACTCGTAGATTTTTGGAAGCTTGGCAGGCCTTTCCATGAAAATGATTCTCGCCAGTCTCTGCTTAGGGCTACATCAACAGCAAACAAACCATAGAGATAGAACTTGAAACTGCTTTATTGTGTCAAGTTTCAAGAGCTAGCACAAACCGTGTTTGATTTAGAGTTCCAAATACATGTATCCCTTTGGAGAAAACAGAGTTAAACCACAAAATGAAACCGTTTACTGCCAACGAACGGTTTACCCTAGAAGAACAAAATTTGGCGAGCCAAGAGGGATTGGTGTACTGATAATTACCTGAAAGTATCATCAAGATTGGGTGAAAAAGTGTTTCGTGAGATTTAAGGCAACTCGTAGTTATTTGGAAGCTTGGCAGGCCCATTCCATGAAAGTGATTCTCGCCAGTCTCTGCTTAGGGCTACATCAACAGCAAACAAACCATAGAGATAGAACTTGAAACTGCTTTATTGTGTCAAGTTTCAAAGAGCTAGCACAAACCGTGTTTGATTTAGAGTTCCAAATACATGTATCCCTATAGGAGAAAACAGAGTGAAACCGGTTACTGCCAACGAACGGTTTAACCTAGAAGAACGAAATTTGCAAGCCAAGTGGGATTGGTGTTCTGATCATTACCTGAAAGTTTCATCAAGATTGGGTGAAAAAGTGTGTGCTGAGATTTCAGGTAACTAGTAGTTTTTTGGAAGCTTGGCAGGCCCTTTCCATGAAAGTGATTCTCGCCAGTCTCTGCTTAGGGCTACATCAACAGCAAACAAACCATAGAGATAGAACTTGAAACTACTTTATTGTGTCAAGTTTCAAAGAGCTAGCACAAACCGTGTTTGATTTAGAGTTCCAAATACATGTATCCCTATGGGAGAAAACAGAGTGAAACCTCAAAATGAAACCGGTTACTGCCAACGAACGGTTTAACCTAGAAGAACGAAATTTGGCGAGCCAAGAGGGATTGGTGTACTGATCATTACCTGAAAGTTTCATCAAGATTGGGTGAAAAAGTGTGTGCTGAGATTTCAGGCAACTCGTAGTTTTTTGGAAGCTTTGCAGGCCCTTTCCATGAAAGTGATTCTCGCCAGTCTCTGCTTAGGGCTACATCAACAGCAAACAAACCATAGAGGATAGAACTTGAAACTGCTTTATTGTGTCAAGTTTCAAAGAGCTAGCACAAACCGTGTTTGATTTAGAGTTCCAAATACATGTATCACTATGGGAGAAAACAGAGTGAAACCTCAAAATGAAACCGGTTACTGCCAACGAATGGTTTAACCTAGAAGAACGAAATTTGGCGAGCCAAGTGGGATTGGTGTACTGATCATTACCTGAAAGTTTCATCAAGATTGGGTGAAAAAGTGTGTGCTGATATTTCAGGCAACTCGTAGTTTTTTGGAAGCTTGGCAGGCCCTTTCCATGAAAGTGATTCTCGCCAGTCTCTGCTTAGGGCTACATCAACAGCAAACAAACCATAGAGATAGAACTTAAAACTGCTTTATTGTGTCAAGTTTCAAAGAGCTAGCACAAACCGTGTTTGATTTAGAGTTCCAAATACATGTATCCCTATGGGAGAAAACAGAGTGAAACCTCAAAATGAAACCGGTTACTGCCAACGAACGGTTTAACCTAGAAGAACGAAATTTGGCGAGCCAAGTGGGATTGGTGTACTGATCATTACATGAAAGTTTCATCAAGATTGGGGTGAAAAAGTGTGTGCTGAGATTTCAGGCAATTCGTAGTTTTTTGGAAGCTTGGCAGGCCCTTTCCATGAAAGTGATTCTCGCCAGTCTCTGCTTAGGGCTACATCAACAGCAAACAAACCATAGAGATAGAACTTGAAACTGCTTTATTGTGTCATGTTTCAAAAAATCTAGCACAAACCGTGTTTGATTTAGAGTTCCAAATACATGTATCCGTATAGGAGAAAACAGAGTGAAACCTCAAAATGAAACCGGTTACTGCCAACGAACAGTTTAACCTAGAAGAACGAAATTTGGCGAGCCAAGTGGGATTGGTGTACTGATCATTACCTGAAAGTTTCATCAACATTGGGTGAAAAGTGTGTGCTGAGATTTCAGGCAACTCGTAGTTTTTTGGAAGCTTGGGCAGGCGCTTTCCATGAAAGTGATTCTCGGCAGTCTCTGCTTAGGGCTACATCAACAGCAAACAAACCATAAAGATAGAACTTGAAACTGCTTTATTGTGTCAAGTTTTAAAGAGCTAGCACAAATCGTGTTTGATTTAGAGTTCCAAATACATGTATCCCTATAGGAGAAAACAGATTGAAATCTCAAAATGAAACCGGTTACTGCCAACGAACGGTTTAACCTAGAAGAACGAAATTTGGCGAGCCAAGTGGGATTGGTGTACTGATCATTACCTGAAACTATCATCAAGATTGGGTGAAAAAGTGTGTGCTGAGATTTCAGGCAATTCGTAGTTTTTTGGAAGCTTGGCAGGCCCTTTCCATGAAAGTGATTCTCCGCCAGTCTCTGCTTAGGGCTACATCAACAGCAAACAAACCATAGAGATAGAACTTGAAACTGCTTTATTGTGTCAAGTTTCAAAGAGCTAGCACAAACCGTGTTTGATTTAGAGTTCCAAATACATGTATCCCTCTAGGAGAAAACAGAGTGAAACCTCAAAATGAAACCGGTTACTGCCAACGAACGGTTTAACCTAGAAGAACGAAATTTGGCGAGCCAAGTGGGATTGGTGTACTGATCATTACCTGAAAGTTTCATCAAGATTGGGTGAAAAAGTGTTTGCTGAGATTTCAGGCAACTCGTAGTTTTTTGGAATCTTGGCAGGCCCTTCCATGAAAGTGATTCTCGCCAGTCTCTGCTTAGGGCTACATCAACAGCAAACAAACCATAGAGATAGAACTTGAAACTGCTTTATTGGGTCCAGTTTCAAAGAGCTAGCACAAATCGTGTTTGATTTAGAGTTCCAAATACATGTATCCCTATGGGAGAAAGCAGAGTGAAACCTCAAAATGAAACCGGTTACTGCCAACGAACGGTTTAACCTAGAAGAACGAAATTTGGCAAGCCAAGTGAGATTGGTGTACTGATCATTACCTGAAAGTTTCATCAAGATTGGCTGAAAAAGTGTGTGCTGATATTTCAGGCAACTCGTAGTTTTTTGGAAGCTTGGCAGGCCCTTTCCATGAAAGTGATTCTCGCCAGTCTCTGCTTAGGGCTACATCAACAGCAAACAAACCATAGAGATAGAACTTGAAACTGCTTTATTGTGTCAAGTTTCAAAGAGCTAGCACAAACCGTGTTTGATTTAGAGTTCCAAATACATGTATCCCTATAGGAGAAAACAGAGTGAAACCTCAAAATGGAACCGGTTACTGCCAACGAACGGTTTAACCTAGAAGAACGAAATTTGGCGAGCCAAGTGGGTTTGGTGTACTGATCATTACCTGAAAGTTTCATCAAGATTGGGTGAAAAATTGTATGCTGAGATTTCAGGCAACTCGTAGTTTTTTGGAAGCTTGGCAGGCCCTTTCCATGAAAGTGATTCTCGCCAGTCTCTGCTTAGGGCTACATCAACAGCAAACAAACCATAGAGATAGAACTTGAAACTGCTTTATTGTGTCAAGTTTCAAAGAGCTAGCACAAACCGTGTTTGATTTAGAGTTCCAAATACATGTATCCCTATAGGAGAAAACAGAGTGAAACCTCAAAATGAAACCGGTTACTGCCAACGAACGGTTTAACCTAGAAGAACGAAATTTGGCGAGCCAAGTGGGATTGGTGTACTGATCATTACCTGAAAGTATCATCAAGATTGGGTGAAAAAGTGTTTGCTGAGATTTCAGGCAACTCGTAGTTTTTTGGAAGCTTGGCAGGCCCTTTCCATGAAAGTGATTCTCGCCAGTCTCTGCTTAGGGCTACATCAACAGCAAACAAACCATAGAGATAGAACTTGAAACTGCTTTATGTGTCAAGTTTCAAAGAGCTAGCACAAACCGTGTTTGATTTAGAGTTCCAAATACATGTATCTCTATAGGAGAAAACAGAGTGAAACCTCAAAATGAAACCGGTTACTGCCAACGAACGGTTTAACCTAGAAGAACGAAATTTGGCGAGCCAAGTGGGATTGGTGTACTGATCATTACCTGAAAGTTTCATCAAGATTGGGTGAAAAAGTGTGTGCTGAGATTTCAGGCAACTCGTAGTTTTTTGGAAGCTTGGCCAGGCCCTTTCCATGAAAGTGATTCTCGCCAGTCTCTGCTTAGTGCTACATCAACACCTAACAAACCATAGAGATAGAACTTGAAACTGCTTTATTGTGTCAAGTTTCAAAAAGTTAGCACAAACCGTGTTTGATTTAGAGTTCCAAATACATGTATCTCTATAGGAGAAAACAGAGTGAAACCTCAAAATGGAACCTGTTACTGCCAACGAACGGTTTAACCTAGAAGAACGAAATTTGGCTAGCCAAGTGGGATTGGTGTACTGATCATTACCTGAAAGTTTCATCAAGATTGGGTGAAAAAGTGTGTGCTGAGATTTCAGGTAACTAGTAGTTTTTTGGAAGCTTGGCAGGCCCTTTCCATGAAAGTGATTCTCGCCAGTCTCTGCTTAGGGCTACATCAACAGCAAACAAACCATAGAGATAGAACTTGAAACTACTTTATTGTGTCAAGTTTCAAAGAGCTAGCAAAAACCGTGTTTGATTTAGAGTTCCAAATACATGTATCCCTATGGGAGAAAACAGAGTGAAACCTCAAAATGAAACCGGTTACTGCCAACAAACGGTTTAACCTAGAAGAACGAAATTTGGCGAGCCAAGTGGGATTGGTGAACTGATCATTACCTGAAAGTTTCATCAAGATTGGGTGAAAAAGTGTGTGCTGAGATTTCAGGCAACTCGTAGTTTTTTGGAAGCTTGGCAGGCCCTTTCCATGAAAGTGATTCTCGCCAGTCTCTGCTTTAGGGCTACATCAACAGCAAACAAACCATAGAGATAGAACTTAAAACTGCTTTATTGTGTCAAGTTTCAAAGAGCTAGCAGAAACCGTGTTTGATTTATAGTTCCAAATACATGTATCCCTATAGGAGAAAACAGAGTGAAACCTCAAAATGGAACCGGTTACTGCCAACGAACGGTTTAACCTAGAAGAACAAAATTTGGCGAGCCCAAGTGGGTTTGGTGTACTGATCATTACCTGAAATATTCATCAAGATTGGGTGAAAAAGTGTGTGCTGAGATTTCAGGCAACTCGTAGTTTTTTTGAAGCTTGGCAGGCCCTTTCCCGTGAAAGTGATTCTCGCCAGTCTCTGCTTAGGGCTACATCAACATCAAACAAACCATAGAGATAGAACTTGAAACTGCTTTATTGTGTCAAGTTTCAAAGAGCTAGCACAAACCGTGTTTGATTTAGAGTTCCAAATACATGTATCCCTATGGGAGAAAACAGAGTGAAACCTCAAAATGAAACCGGTTACTTCCAACGAACGGTTTTACCTAGAAGAACGAAATTTGGAGAGCCCAAGAGGGATTGGTGTACTGATCATTACCTGAAAGTTTCATCAAGATTGGGTGAAAAGTGTGTGCTGAGATTTCAGGCAACTCGTAGTGTTTTGGAAGCTTGGCAGGCCCTTTCAAGTTTCAAAAGAGCTAGCACAAACCGTGTTTGATTTAGAGTTCCAAATACATGTATCCCTATGGAGAAAACAGAGTGAAACCTCAAATGAAACCGGTTACTGCCAACGAACGGTTTAACCTAGAAGAACGAAATTTGGCGAGCCAAGTGGGATTGGTGTACTGATCATTACCTGAAAGTTTCATCAAGATTGTGTGAAAAAGTGTGTGCTGAGATTTCAGGCAACTCGTAGTTTTTTGGAAGCTTGGCAGGCCCTTTCCATGAAAGTGATTCTCGCCAGTCTCTGCTTAGGGCTACATCAACAGCAAACAAACCATAGAGATAGAACTTGAAACTGCTTTATTGTGTCAAGTTTCAAAGAGCTAGCACAAAACCGTGTTTGATTTAGAGTTCCAAATACATGTTATCCCTATGGGAGAAAAAAGAGTGAAACCTCAAAATGAAACCGGTTACTGCCAACGAACGGTTTTAACCTAGAAGAACGAAATTTGGCGAGCCAAGTGGGATTGGTGTACTGACCATTACCTGAAAGTGTCATCAAGATTGTGTGAAAAAGTGTGTGCTGAGATTTCAGGAAACTCGTAGTTTTTTGGAAGCTTGGCAGGCCCCTTTCCATGAAAGTGATTTTCGCCAGTCTCTGCTTAGGGCTACATCAACACCTAACAAACCATAGAGATAGAACTTGAAACTGCTTTATTGTGTCGAGTTTCAAAGAGTTAGCACAAACCATGTTTGATTTAGAGTTCCAAATACATGTATCTCTATAGGAGAAAACAGAGTGAAACCTCAAAATGAAACCGGTTACTGCCAACAAACCAACCTAGAAGAACGAAATTTGGCGAGCCAAGTGGGATTGGTGTACTGATCATTACCTGAAAGTATCATCAAGATTGGGTGAAAAAGTGTTTGCTGAGATTTCAGGCAACTCGTAGTTTTTTGGAAGCTTGGCAGGCCCTTTCCATGAAAGTGATTCTCGCCAGTCTCTGCTTAGGGCTACATCAACAGCAAACAAACCATAGAGATAGAACTTGAAACTGCTTTATTGTGTCAAGTTTCAAAGAGCTAGCACAAACCGTGTTTGATTTAGAGTTCCAAATACATGTATCCCAATGGGAGAAAACAGAGTGAAACCTCAAAATGAAACCGGTTACTGCCAACGAACGGTTTAACCTAGAAGAACGAAATTTGGCGAGCCAAGTGGGATTGTTGTACTGATAAATACCTGAAAGTTTCATCAAGATTGGGTGAAAAAGTGTGTGCTGATATTTCAGGCAACTCGTAGTTTTTTGGAAGCTTGGCAGGCCCTTTCCATGTAAGTGATTCTCACCAGTCTCTGCTTAAAGCTACATGAACAGCAAACAAACCTTAGAGATAGAAGTTGAAACTGCTTTATTGTGTCAAGTTTCAAAGAGCTAGCACAAACCGTGTTTGATTTAGAGTTCCAAATACATGTATCTCTATAGGAGAAAACAGAGTGAAACCTCAAAATGGAACCGGTTACTGCCAACGAACGGTTTAACCTAGAAGAACGAAATTTGGCGAGCCAAGTGGGAATGGTGTACTCATCATTACCTGAAAGTTTCATCAAGATTGGGTGAAAAAGTGTGTGTTGAGATTTCAGGCAACTCGTAGTTTTTTGGAAGCTTGGCAGGCCCTTTCCATGAAAGTGATTCTCGCCAGTCTCTGCTTAGGGCTACATCAACAGCAAACAAACCATAGAGATAGAACTTGAAACCGCTTTATTGTGCCAAGTTTCAAAGAGCTAGCACAAATTGTGTTTGATTTAGAGTTCCAAACACATGTATCCCTATAGGAGAAAACAGAGTAAAACCTCAAAATGAAACCGGTTACTGAAAACGAACGGTTTAACCTAGAAGAACGAAATTTGGTGAGCCAAGTGGGATTGGTGTACTGATCATTACCTGAAAGTCTCATCAAGATTGGGTGAAAAAGTGTGTGCTGAGATTTCAGGCAACTCATAGTTTTTTGGAATCTTGGCAGGCCCTTTCCATGAAAGTGATTCTCGCCAGTCTCTGCTTAGGGCTACATCAACAGCAAACAAACCATAGAGATAGAACTTGAAACTGCTTTATTGTGTCAAGTTTCAAAGAGCTAGCACAAACCGTGTTTGATTTAGAGTTCCAAATACATGTATCCCTATAGGAGAAAACAGAGTGAAACCTCAAAATGAAACCGGTTACTGCCAACGAACGGTTTAACCTAGAAGAACGAAATTTGGCGAGCCAAGTGGGATTGGTGTTCTGATCATTACCTGAAAGTTTCATCAAGATTGGGTGAAAAAGTGTGTGCTGAGATTTCAGGCAACTCATAGTTTTTTGGAAGCATGGCAGGCCCTTTCCATGAAAGTGATTCTCGCCAGTCTCTGCTTAGGGCTACATCAACAGCAAACAAACCATAGAGATAGAACTTGAAACTGCTTTATTGTGTCAAGTTTCAAACAGCTAGCACAAACCGTGTTTGATTTCGAGTTCCAAATACATGTATCCCTATGGGAGAAAACAGAGTGAAACCTCAAAATGAAACCGGTTACTGCCAACGAACGGTTTAACCTAGAAGAACGAAATTGGGCGAGCCAAGTGGGATTGGTGTACTGATCATTACCTGAAAGTTTCATCAAGATTGGGTGAAAAAGTGTGTGCTGAGATTTCAGGCAACTTGTAGTTTTTTGGAAGCTTGGCAGGCCCTTTCCATGAAAGTGATTCTCGCCAGTCTCTGCTTAGGGCTACATCAACAGCAAACAAACCATAGAGATAGAACTTGAAACTGCTTTATTGTGTCAAGTTTCAAAGAGCTAGCAGAAACCTCGTTTGATTTCGAGTTCCAAATACATGTATCCCTATGGGAGAAAACAGAGTGAAACCTCAAAATGCAACCGGTTACTGCCAACGAATGGTTTAACATAGAAGAACGAAATTTGGCGAGCCAAGTGGGATTGGTGTACTGATCATTACCTGAAAGTATCATCAAGATTGTGTGAAAAAGTGTGTGCTGAGATTTCTGGAAACTCGTAGTTTTTTGGAAGCTTGGCAGGCCCTTTCCATGAAAGTGATTCTCGCCAGTCTCTGCTTAGGGCTACATCAACACCTAACAAACCATAGAGATAGAACTTGAAACGGCTATATTGTGTCAAGTTTAAAAGAGTTAGCACAAACCGTGTTTGATTTAGAGTTCCAAATACATGTATCTCTATAGGAGAAAACAGAGTGAAACCTCAAAATGAAACCGGTTACTGCCAACAAACGGTTCAACCTAGAAGAACGAAATTTGGCGAGCCAAGTGGGATTGGTGTTCTGATCATTACCTGAAAGTATCATCAAGATTGGGTGAAAAAGTGTTTGCTGAGATTTCAGGCAACTCGTAGTTTTTTGGAATCTTGGCAGGCCCTTTCCATGAAAGTGATTCTCGCCAGTCTCTGCTTAGGGCTACATCAACAGCAAACAAACCATAGAGATAGAACTTGAAACTGTTTTATTGTGTCAAGTTTCAAAGAGCTAGCACAAACCGTGTTTGATTTAGAGTTCCAAATACATGTATCCCTATGGGAGAAAACAGAGTGAAACCTCAAAATGAAACCGGTTACTGCCAACAAACGGTTTAACCTAGAAGAACGAAATTTGGCGAGCCAAGTGGGATTGGTGTACTGATCATTACCTGAAAGTATCATCAAGATTGTGTGAAAAAGTGTGTGCTGAGATTTCAGGAAACTCGTAGTTTTTGGAAGCTTGGCAGGCCCTTTCCATGAAAGTGATTCTCGCCAGTCTCTGCTTAGGGCTACATCAACAGCAAACAAACCATAGAGATAGAACTTGAAACTGCTTTATTGTGTCAAGTTTCAAAGAGCTAGCAGAAACCTCGTTTGATTTCGAGTTCCAAATACATGTATCCCTATGGGAGAAAACAGAGTGAAACCTCAAAATGCAACCGGTTACTGCCAACGAATGGTTTAACCTAGAAGAACGAAATTTGGCGAGCCAAGTGGGATTGGTGTACTGATCATTACCTGAAAGTTTCATCAAGATTGGGTGAAAAAGTGTGTGCTGAGATTTCAGGCAACTCGTAGTTTTTTGGAAGCTTGGCAGGCCCTTTCCATGAAAGTGATTCTCGCCAGTCTCTGCTTAGGGCTACATCAACAGCAAACAAACCATAGAGATAGAACTTGAAACTGCTTTATTGTGTCAAGTTTCAAAGAGCTAGCACAAACCGTGTTTGATTTAGAGTTCCAAATACATGTATCCCTATAGGAGAAAACAGAGTGAAACCTCAAAATGAAACCGGTTACTGCCAACGAACGGTTTAACCTAGAAGAACGAAATTTGGTGAGCCAAGTGGGATTGGTGTACTGATCATTACCTGCAAGTTTCATCAAGATTGTGTGAAAAAGTGTGTGCTGAGATTTCAGGCAACTCGTAGTTTTTTGGAAGCTTGGAAGGCCCTTTTTATGAAAGTGATTCTCGCCAGTCTCTGCTTAGGGCTACATCAACAGCAAACAAACCATAGAGATAGAACTTGAAACTGCTTTATTGTGTCAAGTTTCAAAGAGCTAGCGCAAACCGTGTTTGATTTAGAGTTCCAAATACATGTATCCCTATAGGAGAAAACAGAGTGAAACCTCAAAATGGAACCGGTTACTGCCAATGAATGGTTTAACCTAGAAGAACGAAATTTGGCGAGCCAAGTAGGATTGGTGTACTGATCATTACCTGAAAGTTTCATCAAGATTGGGTGAAAAAGTGTGTTCTGAGATTTCAGGCAACTCGTAGTTTTTTGGAAGCTTGGCAGGCCCTTTCAAGTTTCAAAGAGCTAGCACAAACCGTGTTTGATTTAGAGTTCCAAATACATGTATCCCTATGGGAGAAAACAGAGTGAAACCTCAAAATGAAACCGGTTACTGCCAACGAACGGTTTAACCTAGAAGAACGAAATTTGGCGAGCCAAGTAGGATTGGTGTACTGATCATTACCTGAAAGTTTCATCAAGATTGGGTGAAAAAGTGTGTGCTGAGATTTCAGGCAACTCGTAGTTTTTTGGAAGCTTGGCAGGCCCTTTCCATGAAAGTGATTCTCGCCAGTCTGTGCTTAGGGCTACATCATCAGCAAACAAACCATAGAGATAGAACTTGAAACTGCTTTATTGTGTCAAGTTTCAAAAAGCTAGCACAAACCGTGTTTGATTTAGAGTTCCAAATACATGTATCCCTATAGGAGAAAACAGAGTGAAACTTCAAAATGAAAACGGTTACTGCCAACGAACGGTTTAACCTAGAAAAACGAAATTTGGCGAGCCAAGTGGGATTGGTGTACTGATCATTACCTGAAAGTTTCATCAAGATTGGGTGAAAAAGTGTTTGCTGAGATTTCAGGCAACTCGTAGTTTTTTGGAAGCTTGGCAGGCCCTTTCCATGAAAGAGATTCTCGCCAGTCTCTGCTTAGGGCTACATCAACAGCAAACAAACCATAGAGATAGAACTTGAAACTGCTTTATTGTGTCAAGTTTCAAAGAGCTAGCACAAACCGTGTTTGATTTAGAGTTCCAAATACATGTATCCCTATAGGAGAAAACAGAGTGAAACCTCAAAATGAAACCGGTTACTGCCAACGAACGGTTTAACCTAGAAGAACGAAATTTGGCGAGCCAAGTGGGATTGGTGTACTGATCATTACCTGAAAGTTTCATCAAGATTGGGTGAAAAAGTGTGTGCTGAGATTTCAGGCAACTCATAGTTTTTTGGAAGCTTGGCAGGCCCTTTCCATGAAAGTGATTCTCGCCAGTCTCTGCTTAGGGCTACATCAACAGCAAACAAACCATAGAGATAGAACTTGAAACTGCTTTATTGTGTCAAGTTTCAAAGAGCTAGCACAAACCGTGTTTGATTTAGAGTTCCAAATACATGTATCCCTATAGGAGAAAACAGAGTGAAACCTCAAAATGAAACGGGTTACTGCCAACGAACGGTTTAACCTAGAAGAACGAAATTTGGCGAGCCAAGTGGGAATGGTGTACTGATCATTACCTGAAAGTTTCATCAAGATTTGGTGAAAAAGTGTGTGCTGATATTTCAGGCAACTCGTAGTTTTTTGGAAGCTTGGCAGGCCCTTTCCATGAAAGTGATTCTCGCCAGTCTCTGCTTAGGGCTACATCAACAGCAAACAAACCATAGAGATAGAACTTGAAACCGCTTTATTGTGCCAAGTTTCAAAGAGCTAGCACAAATTGTGTTTGATTTAGAGTTCCAAATACATGTATCCCTATAGGAGAAAACAGAGTGAAACCTCAAAATGAAACCGGTTACTGCCAACGAATGGTTTAACCTAGAAGAACGAAATTTGGTGAGCCAAGTGGGATTGGTGTACTGATCATTACCTGAAAGTTTCATCAAGATTGGGTGAAAAAGTGTGTGCTGAGATTTCAGGCAACTCGGAGTTTTTTGGAAGCTTGGCAGGCCCTTTCCATGAAAGTGATTCTCGCCGGTCTCTGCTTAGGGCTACATCAACAGCAAACAAACCATAGAGATAGAACTTGAAACTGCTTTATTGTGTCAAGTTTCAAAGAGCTAGCACAAACCGTGTTTGATTTAGAGTTCCAAATACATGTATCCCTATAGGAGAAAACAGAGTGAAACCTCAAAATGAAACCGGTTACTGCAAACGAACGGTTTAACCTAGAAGAATGAAATTTGGCGAGCCAGGTGGGATTGGTGTACTGATCATTACCTGAAAGTTTCATCAAGATTTGGTGAAAAAGTGTGTGCTGAGATTTCAGGCAACTCGTAGTTTTTTGGAAGCTTGGCAGGCCCTTTCCATGAAAGTGATTCTCGCCAGTCTCTGCTTAGGGCTACATCAACAGCAAACAAACCATAGAGATAGAACTTGAAACTGCTTTATTGGGTCCAGTTTCAAAGAGCTAGCACAAATCGTGTTTGATTTAGAGTTCCAAATACATGTATCCCTATGGGAGAAAGCAGAGTGAAACCTCAAAATGAAACCGGTTACTGCCAACGAACGGTTTAACCTAGAAGAACGAAATTTGGCGAGCCAAGTGGGTTTGGTGTACTGATCATTACCTGAAAGTTTCATCAAGATTGGGTGAAAAAGTGTATGCTGAGATTTCAGGCAACTCGTAGTTTTTTGGAAGCTTGGCAGGCCCTTTCCATGAAAGTGATTCTCGCCAGTCTCTGCTTAGGGCTACATCAACAGCAAACAAACCATAGAGATAGAACTTGAAACTGCTTTATTGTGTCAAGTTTCAAAGAGCTAGCACAAACCGTGTTTGATTTAGAGTTCCAAATACATGTATCCCTATAGGAGAAAACAGAGTGAAACCTCAAAATGGAACCGGTTACTGCCAACGAACGGTTTAACCTAGAAGAACGAAATTTGGCGAGCCAAGTGGGATTGGTGTACTGATCATTACCTGAAAGTTTCATGAAGATTGGGTGAAAAAGTGTGTGCTCAGATTTCAGGAAACTCGTAGTTTTTTTGGAAGCTTGGCAGGCCCTTTCCATGAAAGTGATTCTCGCCAGTCTCTGCTTAGGGCTACATCAACAGCAAACAAACCATGGAGATAGAACTTGAAACCGTTTTATTGTGCCAAGTTTCAAAGAGCTAGCACAAATTGTGTTTGATTTAGAGTTCCAAATACATGTATCCCTATAGGAGAAAACAGAGTGAAACCTCAAAATGAAACCGGTTACTGCCAACGAACGGTTTAACCTAGAAGAACAAAATTTGGCGAGCCAGGTGGGATTGGTGTACTGATCATTACCTGAAAGTTTCATCAAGATTTGGTGAAAAAGTGTGTGCTGAGATTTCAGGCAACTCGTAGTTTTTTGGAAGCTTGGCAGGCCCTTTCCATGAAAGTGATTCTCGCCAGTCTCTGCTTAGGGCTACATCAACAGCAAACAAACCATAGAGATAGAACTTGAAACTGCTTTATTGTGTCAAGTTTCAAAGAGATAGCACTAACCGCGTTTGATTTAGAGTTCCGAATACATGTATCCCTATAGGAGAAAACAGAGTGAAACCTCAAAATGAAACCGGTTACTGCCAGCGAACGGTTTAACCTAGAAGAACGAAATTTGGCGAGCCAAGTGGGATTGGTGTCCTGATCATTACCTGAAAGTTTCATCAAGATTGGGTGAAAAAGTGTGTGCTGAGATTTCAGGCAACTCGTAGTTTTTTGGAAGCTTGGCAGGCCCTTTCCATGAAAGTGATTCTCGCCAGTCTCTGCTTAGG
>NW_027524593.1:0-30343 GCF_052094955.1 Ictidomys tridecemlineatus
TTCTGCAATAGTCCTTGTGCACCCCAGTGTGCAACCTCTGTTCTCTGTAAAAGTCCCTTCTGTACCACAGTCTCCAACTTCTGCTCTCTGTAACGGCCCTCTGCACCGCAGTCCCCAAACTCTGCTTTCTATATCAGACCTTCTTCACCCCAGTCTCAAACTCTGCTCTCTGTAACAGTCCTTCTGAACCTCATCTCCAACCTCTTCTCTCTGCAACAGTCTTTCTGCACCTCAGCTTCAACCTCTTCTCCCTACAACAATACTTTTGCACCCAAGTCTCCTAACTGTTCTTTCTATAACAGTCCTTCTATACCCCACTCTCCAATCTCTGCTCTCTGTAAGATCCATCTGCAACCCAGTCTCAAACCTCTTCTCTCCATAACAGTTCTTCAGCACCTCAGTCTCCAAACTCTTCTCTCTGTAGAAATTCTTCTTCACGTCAGTCTCCAACCGCTGCTCTCAGCAACAGTCCTTCTGCACCTAAGTCTCCAAACTCCGTTCTCTGCAACAGTTTTTCCGCACCCCAGTCTCAAACCTCTGCATTCTGCAACAGTCCTTCTGCACCCCAGTCTCCAAACTCTGCTCTCTGTAACAATCCCTCAGCACCTAAGTCTCCAACCTCTGCTCTCTGCAACAGTCCTTCTGCACCCCTGTCTCCAAACTCTGTTGTCTCCAACAGTCCTTCTTCGCCTCAGTTTTCTGCACCCCAATCTCCAACCCCTACACTCTGCAAAAGTCCTTCTGCACCCCAGTCTCCAACCTACTCTCTACAACAGTCCTTCTGCACTTAAGTCTCCAACATCAGATCTCTGCAACAGTCCTTCTCCTCCCCAGTCTCCAATCTCTGCTCTCTGTAACAGTTCCTCTGTACTTCAATTTTCAAACTCTTCTCTCTGTAACTGTCTTCTGACCCCCAGTCTCCTACCACTGCTTTTTCTATCAGTCCTTCTGCACTCAAGTATCCAAACTCTGCTCTCGGTAACAGGCCATCTGCACCTCAGTCTCAAAATTCTGGTCTCTGCAAAGGTCCTTTGGCACCCCAATCCCCATCCTCTGCTCGCTGCTACAGTCTTTTACACCCAAGTCTCAAACCTCTGCACTCCGCAACAGTCCTTCTGCACCTCAGTCTCCAACATATGCTCTCTGCAATGGTCTTTTTGCACCTCAGTATTCAACATCTATCTCTATAACAGTCTTTCTGCACCTCAGTCTCCATCCTCTGCTCTCTGTAACAGGCCTTCTGCACCCAAGTCTCTGAACTCTGCTCTCTTTAACAGTCCTTCTGCACCCCAATCTCCAACCTCTGCTCTCTGGAGCAGTCCTTCTGCACCTCAGTCTCCAAACTCTGCTCTCTGTAAGATCCTTCTGCACCCCAGTCTTCAAACTCTGCTCTCAGTATCAGTCCTTCACCTTAGTCTTCAAACATGCTCTCTGTAACAGATTTTCTTCACCTCAGTCTTTAACAACTGCTTTCTGAAACACTCTTTTTGCACCCCAGTCTCCAACCTCTTCTTTCTAGAACAGTCCTTCTATACCCCAGTCTCCATAATCTACTCTCTGCAACGATCCTTCTTCACCCCAGTCTACAACGTCTACTCTCTGCAACAATCCTTCTGCACCCCAGTCTAAAATTTTTCTCTCTGTAAGATCCTTGTGAACCCCAGTTTCAAACTCTGCTCTCTGTAACATTCCTTCTGCACCCCAGTCTCCAAAAATTGCTCTCTGCAATGGTCTCTCTGCACCCCACTCTCCAACCTTGTTCTCTACAACAGTTCTTCTGTACCGCAGTCTTCAAACTCTGTTCTCTGTAAGGGTCCATCTGCACCCTAGTCTCCAACTTCTGCTTTCTGTATCAGTCCTCCTGCACCACAGTCTCCAAACTTTGCTCTCTGTAACAGTCCTTCTGCACCTCACTCTGCTACATCTGCTCTCTGCAAAAGTCCTTCTGCATCCCAGTCTTCAACCTCTGCTCTCTGCAACAGTCCCTCATCACCCCAGTCTTTAAAATCTGCTCTCTGCAACAGTACTTTTCCACCAAAGTCACCAACCTCTGCTCTCTGTAACAGTCCTTCTGCACCTCAGACTCAAACCTCTGCTCTCTGCAACAGTCCTTCTGCGTGCGCCCCAATCTCGAACCTCTGCTCTCTGCAACAGTCCTTCTGCACCTCAGTGTCCAAATTCTGCTCTCTGTAAGATCCTTCTGAAACCCAGTCTCCAACATATGCTTTCTGCAATGGTCCTTCAGAACCAGAGTCTCCAACCTCTTTCCTCTACAACATTTATTGTGCACCCCAGTCTCCAACCTCTGCTCTCTGTAACAGTCCTTCTGTACCGGAGTCTCAAAACTCTGTTCTCTGTAACAGTCTTTCCGCATGCCAGTCTCCAACCTCTGCTCTCTGCAACAGTCCTTCTGCACCCCAGTCTCCAAACACTGCACTCTACAACAGTCTTTCTGCACCCCAGTCTCCAACCTCTGCTCTCTGCAACAGTCCTATTGCACCCCAGTCACCAACCTCTGCTCTCTGTAACAGTTTTTCTGCACATCAGTCTCCAACCTCTGTTCTCTGTAAGAGGCCTTTTGCACCCCAGTCTACAACCTCTACTCTCTGTAACAGGCCCTTCTGCATTCAAGTCTCTGAACTCTGCTCTCTTTAACCGTCCTTCTGCATCCCAGTTTCAAACCTCTGCTCTCAGTATCAGTCCTGCACCCCAGTCTCCAAACATTGCTCTCTGTAACAGTTTTTCTGAACATCAGTCTTCGACAACTGCTCTCTGCAAGAGTCCTTCTGCACCATAGTCTCCAACCTCTGCTCTCTAGAACAGTCCTTCTATACCCCAGGCTCAATAATCTACTCTCTGCAATGATCCTTTTGCACCCCAGTCTCCAACGTCTGCTCTGTGCAAATTTTTTTTTTATACTCCAGTCTCGGGACTTTCCTCTCTGTAAGATCCTTCTACAACCCAGTTTCCAAACGCTGCTCTCTGTAACATTTCTTCTGCACCCCAGTCTCTGCTTTCTGTAACAGTACTTCTGAACCCAGACTTCAAACTCTGCTCTCTGTAACAGTCCTTCTGCACCCAAGTCTTAAAGGTCTCCTCTTTGCAACAATCCTTCTTCACACAAGTCTCCAAACTTTTTTCACTGGAAGATTCTTCTGCACCCCAGTTTCCAAACTTTTCTCTCAGTAACATTCCTTCTGCACCACAGTCTCTAACGTCTACTCTCTGCAACGGTCCCTATGCACCCCAGTCTCCAACCTTGTTCTCTACAACAGTTATTCTGTACTGCAGTCTTCAAACTCTGTTCTCTGAAAGGTTCCTTCTGCACCCCATTCTCCAAACTTTGCTCTCTGTAACAGTCTTTCTGCACCTCACTCTGCAATATCTGCTCTCTGCAACAGTCCTTCTGCACCCTAGTCTCCAAAATCTGCTTTCTGCAAAAGTCCTTTTCCACCCCAGTCTCCAACTTCTGCTCTCTGTTACCTTCTTTCTGTACTTCAGTCTTTAACCTCTGCTCTCTGTAACGGTCTTTCTGCACCCCAGTCTCCAAACACTGCTTTCTGTATCAGTCCTTCTGCATCCCATTCTCTAAACTCTTCTCTCTGTAACAGTCCTTCTGCACCTCAGACTTAAACCTCTGCTCTCTGCAACAGTCCTACTGCGCCCCAATCTTCAACCTCTGCTCTCTGCATCAGGCCTTCTGCACCTCAGTGACCATACTCTGCTCTCTGTATGATTGTTCTGAAACCCAGTCTCTAACCTCAGCTATCTGCAATGGTCCTTCTGAACCCACTCTCCAAACTCTGTTCTTCACAACAGGTATTCTGCACCCCAGTCTCCAAACTTTTCTCCCTGTAACAGTTTTTCTGTACCACAGTATCCAACCTCTGTTCTCTGTAAGGGTCCTTCTGTACCTCAGTCTGCAAACTCTCCTCTCTGCAACAGTCCTCCTGCACCCCAGTCTTAAACCTCTACTCTCTGCAACAGTCCTTCTGCAGCCCAGTCTCCGAAATCTGCTCTCTGCAATATTCCTTTTCCACCCCAATCTCCAACCTCTGCTCTCTGTAACCGTCCTTCTGTACTACTGTCTGCAACCTCTTATCTCTGTAATGGTCCTTCTGCAACCCAGTCTCCAAAGTCTGCTTTCTGTATCAGTCCTTCTGCACCCCAGTCTCTAAACTATGCTCTCTGTAACCGTCCTTCTGCACCTCCGACTCCAACCTCTGCTCTCTGAAACAGTCCTTCTGCACCTCAGTGTTAAAACTCTCCTCTTTGTATATTACTTCTGAAATCCAGACACCAACCTCTGCTATATGCAATGGTCCTTCTGCACCCCAGTCTCCAACCTCTGTTCTCTATAACAGTTATTCTGTACCACAGTCTCCAAACTCTGCTTTCAGTATCAGTCCTTCAGCACCACATTATCCAAACTCTGCTCTCTGTAACAGTCCTTCTGCACCTCAGTCTGCAACCTCTGCTCTCTGTAATACTCTTTGAGCACCCCAGTCTACAATCTCTGTTCTCTTGAACAGTCCTTCTGCACCCCAGTCTCTAACATCTGCTCTCTGCAACAGTTCTTCTCCACCTCAGACTCAAACTTTGCTCTCTGCAACAGTCCTTCTGCTCCCCAGTCATTAAACTCTGCTTTCTGTATCAGTCCTTCTGCACCCAAGTCTCCAACCTCTGCTCTCTATAACAGTCCTTCGGCACCTCAGTCTCTATAACAGTCCTTCTGAACCTCAGTCACAAACCTCAGGCTCTCTTAAACAGTCCTTCTACACATCAGTCTGAAAACTCTGCTCTCAGCAACGATCCTTCTGCACCTCAGTCTCCAACCGCTGCTCTCGGTAATAGACCTTCTGTACCTCAGTCTCCAAACTCTGCTCTTTGTAAAATCCTTTTGCAAACCAGTCTTTAAACTCTGCTCTCTGTAACTGTACGTCTGTACCCCAGTATCCAAGTACTGCTCTTTGTAATGGGACTTCTGCACCCCAATCTTTGACCTCTACTATCTGCAAGGGTCCTTCTGCACCTCAGTCTCCAACCTCTGCTTTCTGTGACATCCTCTTGCAACCCAGTATTAGAACTCTGCTCTCTGTAACAGTTTTTCTGCACACCAGTCTCCAAACTCTGCTCTCTGTAACAGGCCTTCTGCACCCCAGTCTCCAACCTGTTTTATCTGTATCAGTCCTTCTTCATTCCAGTCTCCAACTTCTGCTCTCTGCAACACTCCTTCTGCACCCCAGTCTCCTAACTTTGCTCTCTTCAACAGTTTTTCTGCACCTCAGTCTTTAACCTTTGCTCTCTTTTAAAGTCCTTCTGCACCCCAGTCTCCAACCTGTGCTCTCAGTAAAAGTCCTTCTGCACCACAGTCTCCAACCTCTGCTCTGTCTAACCATCCTTCTGAACCCAAGCCTCCAAATTCTACTCTCTGCAACGATCATTCTGCACCACAGTCTCCAAAGTCTGCTCTCTGTAACAGTCTTTCTGCACCCCAGTCTTCAAACTCTGCTTTCTGTAACCGTCATCTGCATCTCAGTCTCCATCCTCTGCTCTATGCAACAGTTCTTCTTCACCCAAGTCTCCAAAATTTGCTCTCTGAAAAAGTCTTTCTAAACACTAGTCTCCAAACTCTGCTCTGTGTAACAGTCCTTGTACAGCCCAGTCTCCATACTCTGCTCGCCCCAAGAATCCTCCTGCACACCAGTCTCCATCCTCTTCTCTCTGCAACTGTCCTTTTGCACCCCAGTCTCCAGCATCTGCTCTCTGCAACAGTCTTTCTCTACCCCAGTCTCAAACCTCTGCTCTCTGCAAAAGTTTTACTGCACCCCAGTCTCCAACCTCTTTTCTCTTTATCTCTCCTTCTGCAACTCAGTCTCCAAACTCTGCTCTTTGCAAGAGTCCTTCTACACATAAGTCTCCAACCTCTACTCTCTGAAACAGTGCTTTTACACCTCAGTCTCCAACCTCTCCTCTCTTTAAGATCCTTCTGCACTCCAGTCTCCAAACTCGGCTCTCTGTAAGAGGCCTTGTGCACCCCAGTCTCAAACCTCTGCTCTCTGTATCAGTCCATCTGCACCCCAGTCTCTAACCTCTGCTCTCTGCAACGATCCTTCTGCACCCCAGTCTCCAACCTCTGATGCCTGAAATAGTCCTTGTGAAACCCAGTCTCCAACATCTGCTCTCTGCAACAGTTCTTCTGTACCTCAGTCTGAAAAATCTGCTCTTTGCAACAATCACTCTGCACCCCAGTTTCCAACCTCTGCTCTCTGTAACAGTCTTTCTGAACCTCTGTCTCCTACCTCTGCTCTCTGTAAGACCCTTCTGAAAACAAGTCTGCAAACTCTGCTCTGTGTAACAGTCTTCTGCACCCCAGTCTCCAAACTCTGCTCTCTGAAACAGGCCTTCTGCATCCCAGTCTCAAACATCTGCTCTCTCTAAGAGACTTTTTGCACCCCAGTCTCCAATCTCTACTCTCTGCAACGATCCATCTGCACCCCAGTCTCCTACCTCTGCTCTCTAAAACACTCCTGCTTCACCCTAGTAGCCTACCTCTGCTCTCTGTAAGATCCTTCTGCACACCAGTTTCCAAACCCTGCTCACTGTAACAGTCCTTCTGGAACCTAGTCTCCAAACTCTGCTCTCTGAAACGGTCCTTCTGCACCCCAGTCTCCAACCTCTGATTTCTGCTACAGTCCTTCTACACCCCAGTCTCTAAACTCTTCTCTCTGTAAAAGTCGTTCTGCACCCCAGTATCCAACTTCTGCTCTCGGTAACAGTACTTGTGAACCCCAGTCTCCAACCTCTGCTCTCTGCAACATTCCTTCTGAACCAATCACTGCTCTCTTCAATAGTCCTTCTACACCCCAGTCTCCATACTATGATCGCCACAACGGTCCTTCTGCACGCCAGTCTCCAAACTCGACATCGGTTCTTATGCAACCTAGACTCCAAACTCTACTCTCTGTAACAGTCCTTCGGTACCACAGTCTCCAACCTCTGTTCTCTGTAAGGGTCTTTATGCACCCCAGTATCCAAACTCTGCTTTCTGTATCAGTCGTCTTGAACCACAGTCTCCAAACTCTGCCATCTGTAACCGTCCTTCTGCAACTCAGTCTGCAACCTCTGCTCTCTGCAACAGTCATTCTCCACCCCAGTCTCCAACCTCTGCTCTCTGCAACAGTCCTTCTACACCCCAGTCTCCATACTCTGCTCCCACCAACGATACTTCTGCACCCCAGTCTCCAACGTCTGTTCTCTGCAAATGTTCTTCTACACCCCAGTCTTCAACCTCTGCTCTCATCAACAGTTTTTCTACACCACAGTCTACAACCTCTACTCTCTGTAACAGTCTTTCTGCACCTCATATCCAAACTCTGCTATCTGCAACAGACCTTATGCACCCCTGTCTACAACCTCTGGTGTCTGCAAAATTCCTTCTGCACCCCAGTCTGCAACGTCTGCTCTGTGTAACAGTGCTTCTGCATCCCAACTCCAACTCTGCTCTCTGCAATGATCCTTCTTTACCTCAGTCTTAAACGTCTGCTCTCTGCAACAGTCCTTCTGCACCCTAGTCTCCAAACTCTGTTCTCTGTAACAGTCTTTCTCCACCTCAGTCTTCAACCTCGGCTCTCTCAAAGAGTCTTTCTGCACCATAGTCTCCAACATCTGCTCTCTAAACAGTCCTTCTGCACCCCAGTCTCAAATATCTACTCGCTACAACAGTCCTTCTTCACCTTAGTGTCCAACTCTGCTCTCTGCAACGATCCTTCTGAACCCCAGTCTCCAACGTCTGCTCTCTGAAAGATCCTTCTGACCCCAGTTTCCAAACTCTGCTCTCAGTAATATTTCTTCTCCATGCCAGTCTCCAAACTGTGCTTTCTGCAACGGTCGTACTGCACCCCAGTCTCAAACCTCTGTACACTGCAACACTTTTTCTGATCCCCAGTCTCGAAACTCTGTGCTCTGTAACAGTCCTTCTGTACCACAGTCTCCAAACTCTTCTCTCTGTAAAGGTCCATTGCAAGCCAGTCTCCAACCTCTGCTTTCATTGTCCGTCTTTCTGTACCTCAGTCTCCAACCTTTTCTCTCTGCAAAAGTCCTTCTGCATCCCATTCTCCATCTTCTGCTCCCTACAACAGTCCTTCTGAACAACAGTTTCCAACATCTGCTCTCTGAAAAAGTTTTTGGGTACCCTAGTCCCCAACTTCTGCTCTCTGCAAAAGTCCTTCTGTACTGCAGTCTCCAACTTCTGCTCACTGCAACGAAACTTCTACCCCCCAGTCTCCAACATCTGCTCTCTGCAAAAGTCCTTCTGCACCTCAATCTGCAAATTTTCCTCTCTGCAACAATCCTCCTGCACCCCAGACTTCAACATCTGCTCTCTGTAACAATTCTTCTGCACCTCAGCTTCCAAACTCTGCTCAATGTAAGATCTTTCTGCAACACAGTTTCCAAAATTTGCTCCCCTTAACAGTCCTTCTGCACCTCAGTTTCCAACCTCTACTCTCTATAACAGTCGATCTACACCTCAGTCTGAAACCTCTTCTTTCTGCAGGATCCATCTGAATTTCAGTCTCCAGACACTGCTCTCTGTAACAGTCCTCCTGCACCTCAGTATCTAAACTCTGCTGTTTGTAAGATCCTTCTGCAACTCAGTCCATAACTCTGCACTCTATAACAGTCCTTCTGCACCCCAGTCATCAACCTCTGCTCTCTGTAAAAGGCCTTCTGCACCCCAGTCTCCAACCTCTTTTCTCTTCAACGATCATTCTACACCTCAGTCTCCAACATCTGCTCTCTGTAAGATCCTTCTGCAACCCAGTCTCCCAACTCTGCCCTCCCTAACAGACCTTCTTCATCCCTTCTTTGAACTCTCCTCTCCCTAACAGGCCTTCTGAACCCCAGTCTCCAAATTCTGTTCTCTATAACAAGCCTTCTACACCCCAGTCTCCAACGTCTGCTCTCTGCAACAGTCCTTCTGCACCCCAGTCTCCAATCTGTGGTCTCTGCAACAGTCCTTCTGCAACTCAGTCTAAAACGCTGTTCTCTGCTATGATCCTTTTGCACCTCAGTCTCCAACCTCTACTCTCTGTAACAGTCCTTCTACACCTGGGTCCCCAACATCTACTCTCTGTTAGATCCTTCTCCAACCCAGTCTCTGAAATCTGTGATCTTTAGCAGTTTTTCTGGAGATTTTCTCTACACTCTGCTCTCCGTAACAGGCGTTCTGCACCTCAGTCTCAAAACTCTGCTCTCTGTAACACTCTTTTTGCACCTCAGTCTCCAACCTCTGCTATCTGCAACGATCATTCTGCACCCTAGTCTCCAACGTCACCTCTCCTCAACAGTCCTTCTGAACCTCTCTCTCCAAATTCTGCATTTTGCATCAGTCCTTCTTCACCCACGTCTGGAAACTCTGCTCTCTGCAACAGTCCTCCTGCACCCCAGTCTTCAACCTCTGCTCTGTGTAAAAGTCCTTCGGCACCCCAGTCTCCAACGTCTGCTCTCTGTAACAATTCTTCTGAACCCCAGTCTCCAACCTCTGCTCTCTGTAACAGTCCTTCTGCCCCATATACTCCAACCTCTGCTCTCTGTTACAGTCTTTATATACCGCAGTCTACAAACTCTGCTTCCTATAATGGTCTCTCTGTACCCAAATTTCCAGCCTCTGCTCTCAGTAACATCCGTCCTGCACCACAGTCACCAACCATTGCTCTCTGTTAGATCCTACTGCAACCCAGCCTCAAAAGTCTACTCTCTATAACAGTCCTTCTGCAACCCAGTCTGCAACCTCTGCTCTCTGTAGCAGGCCTAATGCACCCCAGTCTCCAAACTCTGCCCTTTGAAACAGTCCTTCTGCATGCCAGTCTGCAACCTCTGCTCTTTGTAACGGTCCTTCTGCACCCCAGTCTCACACCTCTGTTTTCTGTATCATAATTCTTCACCCCAGTCTCAAACGTCTGCTCTGTGTAACAGTCTTTCTGCATCTCAGTCTCAAACGTCTGCTCTCTGCAACAGTCCTCTGCACCCCAGTCTCCAAACTCTGCTTTCTGCAACATTCCTTCTGCGCCCCAGTCTCCAACCTGTGCTCTCTGCAACAGTCCTTCTGCACCTCAGTCTCCAAATTCTGCTTTCTGCATCAGTCTTTCTCCACCCAAGTCTACAACCTCTGCTCTCTGCGACATTCCTTCTGCACCCCAGTCTCCAAACTGTGCTCTCTGTAGAAGTCTTACAGCACCCCAGTCTCCAAACCTTGCTCTCTGTAACGATCCTTCTGCACCCCAGTCTCAAAACTCTGCTCTCTGCAACCACCCTTCTGCACCTCAGTCTCCAACCTTTACTCTCTGCAACGATCCTTCTGCAGCCCAGTCTCAAACCTCCTCTCACTGCAACAGTCCTTGTGAACCCCAGTCTCCAACATCTGCTTTTTGCAACAGTTCTTCTGTACCTCATTCTGAAAACTCCACTCTCTGTAATACTCCATTTGCAACCCAGTCTTTAACCTCTGCTCTCTTATACAGTCCTTCTACACCACAGTCTCCAACTCTGCTCTCTGAAACAGTCCTTCTACACCCCAGTCTCTATACTCTGATCGCCCCAACTACCCTTCTGCACCCCAGTCTCCAAACTTTGTTCTCTACTCAGTTCTTCTGCACCCCAGTCACCAACCTCTGCTCTCTGTAATAGTCCTTCTGTACCACAGTCTCCAACCTCTTTTCTCTGTAAGGGTCCTTATGCACCCCAGTATCCAACCTCTGATTTCTGTTTCAGTCGTTTTAAACCACATTCTCCAAACTCTGCCCTCTGTAACTGTCCTTCTGCAACTCAGTCTGCAACCTCTGCTCTTTGCAACAGTTTTTCTGCACCCTAGTCTTCCAACGTTGCTCTCTCCAACAGACCTTTTGCACCCCAGTCTCCAACATCTGCTCTCTGCAACAGTAATTCTCCAACCTAGTCTCCAAACTTTGCTCTCTGTAACAGTCCTTCCGTACTGCATTCTCAAAACTCTGCTCTCTGTAAGGGTACTTCTGCACCGGAGTCTCCAACCTCTGGTTTCTTTGTCAGTACTTCTGCACCCCAGTCTTCAACCTCTGCTCTGTGTAACTGTCATTCTGCACCTTAGTCTCAAACCTCTGCTCCCTGCTACACTCTTTCTTGACCCCAATATCAAACCTTTACTCTGTGCAACAGTCCTTCTACATCACATTCTAAAACCTCTGCTCTCTGCAAAAGTCCATCTGCACCTCAGTCTTCAACCTCTGCTCTCTGCAAGGGTCCGTCTGAACCTCAGTCTTCGACATCTGTTCTCTGTAACAGTGCTTCTGCACCTCAGTCTCCAAACTCTGCTCTCTGTAAAATCCTTCTGCAACCCAGTCTCCGAACTCTGCTCTCTTTAACAGTCCTTAATCACCCCAGTCTCAAAACTCTGCTCTCTGTAACTGGCCTTCTGCACCCCAGTCTCCAACTCTGCTCTCTTTATCAGTCTATCTGTACCCCAGTCTCCAACGTCTGCTCTCTGCAACAATCCTTCTGCACCCCAGTCTCCAAACTCTGTTCGCTGCAACAGTCCTTGTGCAACCCAGTCTACAAAATCTGCTCTCTGCTACATTTCTTCTGTACCTCAGTCTGAATACTCTGCTCTCTGCAATAATCCTTCTGCACCCCAGTCTCCAACATATGCTCTCTGTAACAGTATTTAAACACCTCAGCCTCCAACCTCAGCTTTAAGCAACAGTCCTTCTGCACCACAGTCTTCAACATCTGCTCTCTGTAACATTCCTTCTGCACCCCAGTATCAAACCATGGCTCTCTGTAACATTCGTCTGCACCGCAGTCTTCAATCTCTGCTCTCTGTAACGGTCCTTCTGCACCCCAGTCTCGAAACTCCGCTCTCTGTAACAGTCCTTCTGCACCTCAGTCTACAAATTCTATTCTTTGTAAGATACTTCTGAAAACCAGTCTCCAACGTCTCCTCTCTGTAACAGTCCTTCTGCACCCCAGTCTTTAAACTCTTCTCTCTGCAACAGTCCTTCTGCACCTCAGTCTCCAATCTCTGCTTTCTGCAACAGACCTTCTGCAAACAAATCACCAAACTCTGCTCTTTGCAACATTTCTTCTGCACCCCAGTCTCCAAACTGTGCTCTCTGTAAAAGTCCTTATGCATCCTAGTCTCCAAACTCTGATCTCTGTAACTATCATTCTGCATCCCAGTCTCGAACCTCTGCTCTCTGCAATGATCCTTCTCTACCTCAGTCTCGAACCTCTGCTCTCTGCAAGATCCTTCTGCACCCCAGTCTAAAACCTCTGCTAGCTGTAACAGTCCTTGTGAACCCCAGTCTCCAACATCTGCTTCCTGCAACATTTCTTTTGTAACTCAGTCTGAAAACTCTGCTCTCAGCAATAATCGATCTGCACCCCAGTCTCAGGCCTCTGCTCTCTGTAACAGTCCTTCTGTAACTCAGTCTCCAATCACTGCTCTCTGCAACAGTCCTTCTACACCCCAGTCTCCATTCTCTGATCGCCACAACGGTCCTTCTGCACGCCAGTCTCCAAACTCTGTTCTCGACATCGGTTCTTATGCAACCTAGACTCCAAACTCTACTCTCTGTAACAGTCCTTCTGTACCACAGTCTCCAAACTCTGTTCTCTTTAAGGGTCCTTATGCACCCCAGTATCCAAACTCTGCTTTCTATATCAGTCATTTTGAACCACAGTCTCCAAATTCTGCCCTCTGTAACCGTCCTTCTGCAACTTAGTCTGCAACATCTCTTCTCTGCAACAGTCCTTCTGCACCCCAGACTCCATTCTCTGCTCTCTGCAACAGTCATTTTGCACCACAGTCTCCAACATCTGCTCTCTGCAACAGTCATTCTCCACCCCAGTCTCCAACCTCTGCTCTCTGCAACAGTCCTTCTACACCCCAGTCTCCATACTCTGCTCCCACCAACGATACTTCTGCACCCCAGTCTCCAACGTCTGTTCTCTGCAAAAGTCCTTCTACACCCCAATCTCCAACCTCTTCTCTCTGCAACAGTCCTTCTACACCACAGGCAACAAACTCTGCTCTTTGTAACAGTCTTTCTGCACCTCCTATCCAAACTCTGCTACCTGCAACAGTCCTTATGCACCCCAGTTTACAACATCTTGTGTCTGCAAAATTCCTTCTGCACCTCAGTCTGCAACGTGTGTTCTGTGTAACAGTGCTTCTGCATCCCAACTCCAACTCTGCTCTCTGCAATGATCCTTCTGTACCTCAGTCTTAAACCTCTGCTCTCTGCAAGAGTCCGTCTTCACCACAGTCTCCAAACTCTGTTCTCTGTAACAGTCTATCTCCACCTCAGTCTTCAACCTCTGCTGTCTTAAAAAATCCTCTGCACCCCAGTCTCCAACATCTGCTCTCTAAACAGTCCTTCTGCACACCAGTCTCAAATATCTACTCTCTGCAACAGTCCTTCTGCACCTTAGTGTCCAAACTCTGCTCTCTGCAACGATCCGACTCTCTGTTAGATCCTTCTTCAACCCAGTCTCTAAACTCTGTGATCCGTTGCAGTCCTTCTGGAGCCCTTCTCCACACTCTGCTCTCCGTAACATGCATTCTGCACTTCAGGCTCAAAACTGTGCTCTCTGTAACACTCCTTTTGCACCTCAGTCTCCAAACTCTGCTATCTGCAACGATCATTCTGCACCCTAGTCTCCAACGTCTCCTCTCCTCAACAGTCTTTCTGAACCTCTGTCTCCAAATTCTGAATTTTGCAACAGTCGTTCTTCATGAAAGTCTCCAAACTCTGCTCTCTGCAACAGTCTTCCTGCTCCCCAGTCTTCAACCTCTGCTCTGTGTAAAAGTCCTTCTGCACCCCAGTCTCCAAAATCTGCTCTCTGTAACAATTCTTCTGAACCCCAGTCTCCAACCTCTGCTCTCTGTAACAGTCCTTCTGCCCCATATACTCCAACCTCTGCTCTCTGTTACAGTCTTTATATAACGCAGTCTCCAAACTCTGCTCTCTATAATGGTCCCTCTGTACCCACCTTTACAGCCTCTGCTCTCTGTAACATTCGTCCTGCACCACAGTCACCAATCATTGCTCTCTGTAAGATCCTACTGCAACCCAGACTCAAAAGTCTGCTCTCTATAACAGTCCTTCTGCAACCCAGTCTGCAACCTCTGCTCTCTGTAGCAGGCCTTATGCACCCCAGTTTCCAAACTCTGCCCTCTGAAACAGTCCTTCTGCACGCCAGTCTGCAACCTCTGCTCTTTGTAACGGTCCTTCTACACCCGAGTCTCACACCTCTGTTTTCTGTATCATAATTCTTCACCCCAGTCTCAAACGTCTGCTCTGTGTAACAGTCCATCTGCATCTCAGTCTCCAACGTCTGCCTTCTGCAACAGTCCTTCTGCACCCCAGTCTCCAACCTCGGCTTTCTGCAACATTCCTTCTGCACCCCAGTCTCCAACCTGTGCTCTCTTTAACAGTCCTTCTGCTCCGCAGTCTCCCACTTCTTCTCTCTGTAACGATCCTTCTGAAGCCCAGTCTCCACCTCTGCTCTCTTCAAGGATTCTTCTGCAACCCAGTCTTCAACTTCTGCTCTCTTCAACGATCCTTCTGCACCCGAGTCTCAAACATCTGCTCTCTGTAACTGTTTTTCTGCAAATAAGACTCCAACCTCTGCTCTCTGCAAATGTCCTTCTACACCCTTGTCTCCAACCTCTGCTCTCTGCAACGATCCTTATGCACCGCAGTCTCGAACATCTGCTCTCTGTAACAGTCTTTCTGCACCCCAGTCTCCAAAGTCTCATCTCCTTAACACTCCTTCTGCACTGCAGTCTCCAACCTCTGTTTTCTGTAAGGTCGTTCTGCACCCCAGTTTCCAAACTGTGCTCTCTGTAACATTCCTTCTCCAACTCAGTCTAAAACCTCTGCTTTCTGTAATGGTCCTGCTGCAACCCAGTCTCTAACATCTGAAGAGCACAGAGACCAGGGTGTGTGTGTTCAGCCTTCTATGGGCCTGTCATAGTGGAAGTTGGCTGTTCCATAAAAGACCACCACGACAGTGTGGGGGGACACACAGGTGGAGAAGGCCTTCCTCCTGCCCTGGGCAGAGGGAATCCCCAAGATGGCCGCCATGATGAGTGCGTAGGAGCCTGCAGTGAAGAGTCAGGGGCTCAGGCCCGTTGTGGCACTGACAACGTGGAGCGCAGACTCGTTGACAGAGGTGTCTGAGCAGAAGAGCTTCAGGAGCAATGGGGTGTCACAGAGAAAGTGGCTGATCTGATGGGGCCCACACAGAGTGAGTGTGATGGCAAGCACCGTGAGTGTGACCAAATTCACCAGCCCACACAGCCAGGACCCAGTCACCAAGCCAACACAGACCTTCACACTCATGATGACTGGGTACTGAGGATGATGGCAGGTGGCCACACAGCAGTTATACTGGCCACACAGCCAGTAAGACACCTTCTGTGCCAGCACTTGTCACTAAGAAGAAGATCTGGGAAAGGCAGCCCTAATAAGAAAAGGCCTTCTTCTCCCAGAAGATGTTCACCAGCAGTACTGGGAGGGTGGTGGATGTGTAGCAGACGTCTAAGAAGCTCAAATTGATGAGGAAAAAGTACATTGGAGTGTGGAGAGCAGGACTGACACTGGTGGCCACTATTATGAGCATGTCCCCCAGGAGAATGGGCAGGTAAATGACCAGAAAAAGCAGGAAGAACCAGCCGTGTAGGTTGGAGTGGTTAAAAAATCCCAAGGAGATGAATTCATTGACAAATGATTGATTGCTCATTCCAATGTTGTCATAGCTACAAAACAGAGAAAAAAGAGACCATGATGAAAATGGACTGAGAGCACCACAAGAGGCTTGTTAATCTGCAGCAACATGGCCAACAATATCGAATGAAAAGCAGTCTGGAGACTGAGAGACTGTGGAACTGATCTCAGGGAATCAGACCCATGGAGCCGCACACATTTTCAGGGGTGATGGTGGGTGGGAGTAACCAGAGAATTGCTAGACGCCAACAGAAAGCCATTCGACCTCATCATGGTGTGAAGTCATTTCTCACTGTCTCAGTAATCTCTGTCTCCTGTTGTCTTTTTATGTAAACATAAGATTTTTGGAAAAGTTCATTTTCATTGCAAATGCTAAGAAAAAAATTTACAAAGCAGAGTCATCATCTGCAGAAGTGGTGAAAGAGTGGGCACCCTGTCTTCTTCCAGTTTTTAGAGTGAATGCTTTTAACCTTTCTCTACTTAGAATGATGCTGCCTTGGGTTTAGCATAGATAGCTTTTACAATGCTTTTACAAAGTTCCTTCTGTCCCTAGTGTTTCTACTGTTTTGACAGGTAGGGGTGCTATATTTTGTTAAATGCTTTTTCTGCATCTATTGAAATGATCAATAAACTTACATCTCTCTTAAATAAACTTAATATCTCCCCTTTGGCTAAACCTTCAGATCATCTCCAGTCCTATAAATATTTTAATGAACATTTTCCTACATAAACATATGTGACAATTTCGAATTATCTCTTCAGAATAAAATTTAAATCTGACATAAAATAATTTTTTGTTGCAGTTTCTATTTAAAACTAGCTCATGGGAGAAATTATATTAAGTGAAATAAGCCAGACACATAAAGAGAAATAGCAGTTTTTCACTTCTTTGTGGAAGCTAAAATGTTGATCTCAGAGAAGTAGGGAGTAGAGTGGTGGTTATTGGAGCCAGGGAGAGAATCACAAAAATCATTGTGAGTCTAATTTCTCAAAGATACATGTGAAGGACTGCCTGAAACATGCCCTCTCAGTGTGGTCTTTAATAAAAATAAGAGTGGACTTCTAACAGGGTCCTTAGAAAATCTCTCTTCTCTCCTCAGTGGGCAGCAGGAGGTCCATGGGTCTGGCTGCCTAGGAGCTAGCTGTGGTGTGCAAATGGGCAGGACCAGGACGGCTGGAGAATCTCAATAATCACTAGTAGACCACATTCTCGGTGAGGGCAGGCTGCAAACAGGCCATCCAGAAGAAAATGTCTTGAGCTCTGAAAATGACAGAATCTTTAAATTTAAGAAACAGTTGTGGGTCCAATCCACTCATAACACCTACTCCCTGGGTCAGTCCACGGTTGCCACAGTTACCACAGGCCTGACCAGAATAACCCGAAGAGGGAGATGCACTCTGGCCTCCTGGCTTGAAGGTTTGGTCGGGGACCAGCTGACCCATTGCTGCTGGCCTGAGATGAGGTGGGACGCCGAGTTGGAAGAAAACAAGGGGGGAAGTGTCCCTAGCTCATGGCAGCCAGAAGGTTGGGGCGGGGGAGGGGACAGGAAGAGAAAGTTCACAGGGGACAAGATGTGATTCCCCAGGGCATGTCCCCGGCCACAATCCACCTGCCCACACTCTTATTAGTACAGTTGGCCTTTCAGATAATTAACCCACAAAATGGATGGATCCACAGATTAGGTCACAAGTCTCACAGTCTAATCATTTAACCTCTGAACACTGCTACTGTGGCTGACCCCGAGCTTTTGGTGGGGGGATACCTTATTTCTAAGCCATAATAGTCTCTACAGTGCATGTGCTTTGGTTAGAATACCTTCATGTAGTCTGGGAGAATAATAGGGTGCCAAAACAAGATTAAAAGGAAATATCTGGTAACTGAAGATGTGACATTTGGAGCTTGGGGAAAAGCTCTGAAGAGGAGCCCTGGGTGGAGCACTTAAAAGTCCTGGTAACGAAGACACAAGAGGGCACCTGGTCTGTGGGGTAGCTGAGTGTCAGTGGGATCACTCATTGAAACATATAAAAAAATGAGAAGGAGCGTGTCTGGGGAGAGGAAATGAGAAAAGGAGGTTGGGCCTGGAGTCTGGATACCTGAGGGGTCTCCCCAAGAAGATTCCAGGAGGCAGCGGGACAGGTTCCCAGGAGATAGGCCTGGGAGTCATGGCTTAGAGTGACTGTGGAAGTCACAGGTGCTCACAAAGCCAAAAGAGAGCAGGGTGAGGAGAGAGGGCCTGATGGACTGTGCAGAAGAGAAGGTGTCCAGAAGGAGGCTCACCAGTTATCAGCAATCATTCTGCACCACAGTGTCAAAGCTCTGCTCTCTGTTCCAGGCCTTCTGCACCCAAGTCTATAACCTCTGCTCTCTATAACAGTCCTTCTGCACCCCAGTCTACAACCTCTGCTTCCTGGAACAATCCTACTCCACCCCAGTCTCCAAGTTCTGCTCTCTGAAACACTCTTTCTGCACCCCAGTCTCAAACATCTGTTCTCTGCAACAGTCCTTCTGCACCTCAGTCTGAAAACTCTGCTCTCTGCAACAATCATTCTGCACCCCAGTCTCCAACCTCTGCTCTCTGTAACAGTCCTTCTACTCCTCAGTCTCCAAACTTTGCTCTCTATAATATCCTTCTGCACACCAGTCTCCAAACTGAGATATATGTAACAGGCCTTCTGCACCACAGTCTCCAATCTCTGCTCCTTGCAAGAAAACTTCTGCACCCCAGTCTCCAAGTTCTGCTCTCTGAAAGAGTCCTTCTGCACCCCACTCTCGAACATCTGCTCTCCATAACAGTCCTTCTGCACCTAAGTCTGAAAACTCTTCTCTGCAACAATCATTCTGCAACCCAGTCTCCAACCTCTGCTCTCTGTAACAGTCCTTCTGCACCTCAGTCTCCAAACTCTGCTCTCTATAATATCGTTCTGCACACCAGTCTCCAAACTGTGATATCTGTAACAGGCCTTCTGCACCCCAGTCTCCAACCTTTGCTCCCTGCAAGAATCCTTCTGCACCCCAGTCTCCAACCTCTGCTCTCTGTAACAGGCCTTCAGCACCCCAGTCTCCAAACTCTGCTCTCTGTAACATGCCTACTTCACCCCAGTCTCCAAACCCTTCTCGCTGAAACGATCATTCGGCACCTCAGTCTCCAACCTCTGCTCTCTGCAACAGTCCTTCTGCACCTATGTCTCCAAACTCTGCTCACTGTAAGATCCTTCTGCACCCCAGTATCCAAACTCTGCTCTCTGTAACAGTCCTTCTGCACCCCAGGATCCAACCTCTTCTCTCTGTAACAAAACTTCTGCACCACAGTCTCCAACCTCTACTCTCTGTAAGAGTCCTTGTATACCTCAGTCTCCAAACTCTTCTCTCTGTAAAGGTCCTTTTGCACCCCGGTCTCCAAACTCTGCTTTGTGTATCAGTAGTTCTGCAACCCAGTCTTCAAACTCTGCTCTCTGTAACAGTCCTTCTGCACCTCAGTCTCCAACCTCTGCTCTCTGTAACAGTCCTTGTGCACCCCAGTAAAAAATCTATTCTCTCTGCAACATTTTTTCTGCACCCCAGTATCCCACCTATGCTCTCTGTTACTGTCCTTCTGCACTCCAGTCTCCAAAATCTGCTCTCTTTAACATCCTTCTGTAACTCAGTCTCCGACCTCTGCTCTCTGCAGCGATACTTCTGCACCCCAGTCTTCAAACTCTGCTCTCTGTAACAGGATTTCTGCACCTCAGTCTCTATCCTCTGCTCTCTGTAAAAATCTTTCTGCAACTCAATCTCCAACCTCTGCTCTCTGTAACAGTCCTTCTGCAACTCAGTATCCAACCTCTGCTCTCTGTAATGATCCTTCTGCACCTCAGTCTCCAACCAATGCTCTCTGTAACAGGCCTTCTGCACTGCAGTCTCCAAGCTCTCAACAGTTCTTCTGCAACCCAGTGTTCAAGCTCTACTCTCTGTTACAGTCTTGCTGCACCCAAATCAATACTCTGCACCCTGTGACAATCCTTCTGAACCCCAGTCTCAAAACTTTGCTCTCTTTAACAGTTCTTCTGAACCAGAATCTTCAAACTCCGCTCTCTGTAACACTTTTTATGAAACCCAGTCTCCATCCTCTGCTCTCTTTAAGAATTCCTCTGCACCCCAGTCTCCAAACTCTATTCTTTGTAAAAGTCCTTCTGCCCCTCAGTCTCCAACCTCTGCTCTGTGTAACAGTCCTTCTACACCTCATTCTCCAACCTCTGCTCTCTGTAACAGTACTTCTGCACCTCAGTCTGAAACCTCTCCTCTCCACGATTTTTCTGCACCCCAGTCTCCAACCACTGCTTTCTGTAACAGTCCACCTGCACCTTAGTCTCCAAACTCTGCTCTCTGTAAGATCCTTCAGCAACCATTTCTTCAAAATCTGCTCTCTGTACCAGTCCATCTGCACGCAAGTCTTCAAACTCTGCTCTCTGCAACGATCCTTCTGCACCCCAGTCTATAACCTCTGCTCTCTGCAATGATTCTACTGCATCCCAGTCTCCTGCTATTTGCAACGATCTTTCTGCACCCCAGTCTCCAACCTCTGTTTTATGTAACAGGACTTCTGCACCTCAGTCTCCAGCATCTGCTCTCTGCAAAAGTCCTTCTGTACTGCATTCTCCAAACTCTACACTCTGTAACGTACTTTCTGAACCCAATACTCGAGTTTCTGCTTTCAGTATCAGTCTTTCTGCAGCCCAGTCTCTAACTTCTGCTCGAAGTGTCCTTCTGAACCTTAATCTCCAACCTCTGCTCTCTGCAACAGTCCTTCTGCACCCCAGTCTCCAACCTCTGCTCTCTGCAACAGTCCTTCTGCACTTTAGTCTTCAACATCTGCTCTCTGCAATAGTCCTTCTGCACCCCAGTCTCCAAATTCTGCTCTCTGTAACAATCATTCTGCACCTCAGTCTGCAAACTCTGTTCTCTGCAACGTTCCTTCTGCACCCCTGTCTCCATCATCTGCTCTCTGCAACAGTCCTTCTACACCCCAGTCTTCAACATCTGGTCTCTGTAACAGTCCGTCTGCACCACAGTCTGAAAACTCTGCTGCCTGAAACAAAACTCCTGCACCCCAGTCTCCTATCTCTGCTGTCTGTTACAATCCTTCTGCACCTCAGTCTCTGTCATCTGCTCTCTGTAAGATCCATCTGAACCCCAGTCATTAACATCTGCTCTCTGTAACAGTCCTTCTGCTCCTCAGTCTCCAACCTCTGCTCTCTGCAACAGCCTTCTGCACCCCAGTCTGCAAACTAGGCTCTCTGCAACGATCTTTCTGGACCCCAGTCTCCAACGTCTGCTCTCTGCAACAGTCCATCTGCACCACAGTCTCCAACCTCTGTTCTCTGTAAGATCTTTCTGCACTCCAGTTTCTGAACTCTGCTCTTTCTAACATTCCTTCTCCACCCTAGTCGCCAAACTCTGCTTTCTACAAGCGTCCTGTTGCACCCCAGTCTCCAAACTCTGTCCTCTGCAACAGTCCTTCTGCTCCCCAGTCCCCAATATCTGCTCTCTGTAACAGTCCTTCTGTACCGCATTCACCAAACTCTGCTCTCTGTAACGGTCCTTCTGCAACGCAGTCTCCAACCTCTGCTTTCTGTATCAGTCCTTCTAAACCCCAGTCTCCAACCTCTGCTCTCTGTGTCTATCCTTATTCACCTCAGTCTCCAACCTGTGCTTTCTGTAACAGTCCTTCTGTAACCAAGTCTCCCACCTCTGATCTCTGTAACAGTCCTTCTATACCGTAGTCTCTAACATCTTCTCTCTGTAACGGTCCTTCTGCACCCCAATTTCCAACCTCTGCTTTCTGTAACAGTCTTTCTGCACCTCAGTCTTTAAACTCTGCTCTCCATAACAGTCCTTCAATACCTCAATCTCCAACATCTGCTCTCTGTAACAGTACTTCTGCACCTCAGTCTGAAACCTCTCCTCTCCACGATCCTTCTGCACCCCATTCTCCAACCACTGCTCTCTGTAACAGTCCACCTGCACCTTAGTCTCCAACCTCTGCTCTCTGTAAGATTCTTCAGCAACCCTTTCTTCAAAATCTGCTCTCTGTACCAGTCCTTCTGATCCCCAGTCTCCAACCTCTCCTCTCTGTAACAGGCTTTCTGTACGCCAGTCTCCAAATCTGCTCTCTTATGCAGGCCTTCTGCACTCAAGTCTAAGAACTCTGCTCTCTGCAATGATCCTACTGCACCCCAGTCTCCAATCTCTGATCTCTACAACAGTCATTTTGCACCTCAGTCTCCAAATTCTGCTCTCTGTAAGATCCTTCTGCACCACTGTCTCCAACCTCTGCTCTCTTTAGCCTTCCTTCTTCACCCCAGTCTTCAATCTCTGCTTTCTGTATCAGTCCTTCTGAACCCCAGTCTCCAACCTCTGCTCTCTGTGTCTATCCTTCTTCACCTCAGTCTGCAACCTGTGCTTTTTGTAACAGTCCTTCTGCACCCAAGTCTCCCACCTCTGCTCTCTGTACCAGTCCTTCTATACCATAGTCTC
This sequence comes from Ictidomys tridecemlineatus, assembly GCF_052094955.1. Lineage (NCBI taxonomy): Eukaryota > Metazoa > Chordata > Mammalia > Rodentia > Sciuridae > Ictidomys > Ictidomys tridecemlineatus. The sequence continues at coordinate 22,282 of NW_027524593.1, forward strand.
CAACCTCTGCTCTCTGTAACAGTCCTTCTGCACCCCAATTTCCAACCTCTGCTTTCTGTAACAGTCCTTCTGCACCTCAGTCTCCAAACTCTGCTCTCCATTACAGTCCTCTACACCTCAATCTCCAACCTCTGCTCTCTGTAACAGTACTTCTGCACCTCAGTCTGAAACCTATCCTCTTCATGATTTTTCTGCACCCCAGTCTCCATCCACTGCTCTCTGTAACAGTCCACCTGCACCTTAGTCTCCAAACTCTGCTCTTTGTAAGATCCTACAGCAACCCTTTCTTCAAAACCTGCTCTCTGTACCAGTCCTTCTGCACGTAAGTCTCCAACCTCTGCTCTCTGCAACGATCTTTCTGCACCCCAGTCTTTAACCTCTGCTTTCTGCAATCATCCTACTGCACCCTAGTCTCCAACCTCTGTTCTCTACAACAGTCCTTCTGCACCTCTCACCAAATTCTGCTCTCTGTAAGATCTTTCTGCACCGCAGTCTTATACCTCTGCTCTCAGTAACAGTCCTTCTTCACCCCAGTCTCCAAACTCTGCTCTCTCTAACAGTCCTTTGGCACCCTAGTTACCAACATCAGCTCTCTATCACAGTCCTTCTCCACCCCAGTCTCCAACCTCAGCTCTCTGTAACAGTCCTCCTGTACTGCAGAATCCAACCTGTGCTCTCTGTAACGGTCTTTCTGCACTCCAGACTCAAATGTCTGCTTTTTGTATTAGTCCTTCTGCAACCCAGTCTTCCACCTCTGCTCTCTATAACAGTCCTTTTGCACCCCAGTCTCCAAAGTCCGCTATCTGCAAAAGTCCTTCTTCACCCCAGTCTCCAAACTTTGCTCTCTGTAAAAATCCTTCTGCACCTAAGTCTTCAAACTCTGTACTCTGCAACGTTACTTCTGCACCTCAGTCTCCAAAATCTACAGTAACAGTCTTTCTGTACCTGATTCTTCAACCTCTGCTCTCTGTAGGATCCTTCTCAAACCCAGTCTCCATACTCTGCTCTCTGTAACAGTCCTTCTGCACACCAGTCTCAAAAATCTGCTCTCTGCACCGACCTTTCTTCACCCCAGTATCTAACCTCTGCTCTTTGCAACAGTCCTCCTGCACACCAGTCTTCAAAATCTGCTCTCTGCAACAGTCCTTCAGCAACTAAGTCTAAAAACTTTGCTCTCTGCATCGATCCTTCTGCACCTCAGTCTCCTACCTTTGCTCTCTTTAAGACTTTTCTGAAACCCAGTCTCCAAACTCTGCTCTCTGTAAAAGTCTTTCTGCAGAATAGTTTTCAACCTCTGCTCTTTGTAACAGGAATTTTACAACCCAGTCTCGAAACTCTGCTCTCTGTAACAGGCCTTCAGAACCCCAGTCTCCAACCTCTTCTCTCTGCAATGATTTTTCTCCACCCCAGTCTCCAACCTCTGCTCTCGGTAACAGTCCTGCACCCTACTCACCAACCTCTGCTCTGTGTAAGATCCTTATGCACTCCAGTCTCCAACCTCTTCTCTCTGCAACGATTCTTTTCCATCCCAGTCTCCAATATCTGCTCTCTGCAAAAGTCCTTTTGCACCCCAGTCTCTAAACTCTTCTCTCTGTAAGATCCATCTGAACCCCAGTCTCCAACCTCTGCTCTCCGTAACAGTCCTTCTCCACACCAATCTCCAAACTCTGTTCTCTGTAACTGTACTTCTGCACCTCAGTCACGAAACTCTTCTCTCTGTAACAGTCCATCTGCACCTCATTCTCTAAAATCTTCTCTCTGCAACGATCCTTCTGGACCCCAGTCTCCAACTTCTGCTCTGTGCAACAGTCCTTCTTCACCACAGTCTCCAACCTCTGCTCTCTGTAAGATCCTTCTGCACTCCAGTTTCTAAACTCTGCTCTCTGTAACATTCCTTCTCCACCCCAATCTCCAACTTCTGTCCTCTGCAACAGTCCTTCTGCTCCCCAGTCTCCGAGATCTGCTCTGTGTAACAGTCCTCCTGTACCGCAGTCTCCAACCTCTGCTCTCTGGAAACGTCCTTCTACACCCCAATTTCCAACCTCTGCTTTCTGTAACAGTCCTTCTGAAACTCAGTCTCAAAACTCTGCTCTCTGTAACAGTCCTTCTGCACCCCAGTCTCCAACCTCTGCTTTGGTAAGAGTTCTATACCGCAGTCTTCAACCTCTGCTCTCTTTAATGGTCCTTCTGCATCCCAATTTCCAAACTCTGCTTCCTGTAACAGTCACTCTGAACCTAAATCTTTAAAATCTGCTCTTCGTAGCAGTCCTTCTACACACCAGTCTTCTACCTCTGCTCTCTGCAACAGTCCTTCTGCAGCCCAGTCTCCGACATATGCTCTCTGCAACAGTCCTTCTGTACCTCAGTCTGAAAACTCTGCTGTCTGGAACGAACCTTCTGCACCCCAGTCTTTTACCTCTGCTCTCTTTAAGAGTCCATCTACACCTCAGTCTCCAACCTCTGCTCTCTTTAACAGTCCTTTTGCAACTCAGTCTCCAAATTCTGCTCTCTTTAAGATCCTTCTGCAGCGCTGTCTTCAACCTCTGCTATCTGTAACAGTCTTTTTGCACCCCAGTCTCCATCCTCTGCTCTCCGCAACAGTTCTTCTGCACTCCAGTCTCCAAACTGTTCTCTCTGTAACAATCCTTCGGCACCCTAGTTACCAACATCAGCTCTTTTTTACAGTCCTTGTGTACCCCAGTCTCCAAACTCTGCTGTCTGTAACAGTCATCCTGTACTGCAGAATCCAAACTCTGCTCTCTGTAACGGTCTTTCTGCAACCCAGTCTCCAATCTCTGCTTTTTGTATCAGTCCTTCTGCACCACAGTCTCCAACCTGTGCTCTCTATAACAGTCCTTCTGCATGCCACTCTCCAAAATCGGCTATCTGAAACAGTCCTTCTGCAACCCAGTCTTCAACCTCCGTTCTCTGTAACAATCCTTCTGCACCTCAGTCTCCAAACTCTGTAGTCTGCAACGTTTCTTCTGCACCTCAGTCTACAACAGCTACTCTCTGTATCAGTCTTTCTGCACCTGATTCTTCAACCTCTGCTCTCTGTAGGATTCTTCTCTAACCCAGTCTCTAAACTCTGCTCGCTGTAACAGTCCTTCTGCTCACCAGTCTCCAACCTCTGCTCTCTGTAACCATCTTTATACACCCCAGTCTCCAATCTCTGCTCTCTCCAAGGATCTTTCTACAACTCACTCTCCAACTTCTGCTCTTTGCAACGATTCTTCTGCCCCACAGTCTCCAACCTTGTCTCTCTGCAACAGTCCTTCTGCACACCAGTCTCCAACATCTGCTCTCTGCAACAGTCCTTCAGCAACTCAGTCTAAAAACTCTGCTCTCTGCAACGATCCTTCTGCACCTCAGTCTCCTACCTCTTCTCTCTTTAAGACCCTTCTGGAACCAAGTCTCCAAACTCTGCTCTCTGTAACATTCCTTCTGCAGAATAGTTTCTAACTTCTGCTCTCTGTAACAGGAATTTTGCAACACAGTCTCGAAACTCTGCTCTCTGTAACAGGCCTTCAGAACCCCAGTCTCCAACCTCTTCTCTCTGCAATGATTTTTCTCCACCCCAGTCTCCAACCTCTGCTCTCGGCACCAGTCCTTCTGCACCCTACTCACCAACCTCTGCTCTCTGTAAGATCCTTATGCACTCCAGTCTCCAACTCTTCTCTCTGCAACGATTCTTCTTCATCCCAATCTCCAACCTCTGCTCTCTGCAACAGTCCTTTTGCACCCCAGTCTCCAAACTCTGCTCTTTGTAAGATCCATCTGAACCCCAGTCTCCAAACTCTGATCTCTGTAAAATTTCTTCTGCACACCAGTCTCCAAACTCTGCTCTCTGTTACTGTCCTTCTTCACCTCAGTCTCAAAACTCTGCTCTCTGTAACAGTCCATCTGCACCTCAGTCTCTAAAATCTGGTCTCTGCAACGATCCTTATGGACCCCAGTCTCCAACTTCTAATCTCTGCAACAGTCCTTCTGCATCACAGTCTCAAGACTCTGTTCTCTGTAAGATCCTTCTGCACTCCAGTTTTTAAACTCTGCTCTCTGTAACATTCCTTATCCACCCCAGTCTCCAACTTCTGTCCTCTGCAACAGTCCTGCTGCTCGCCAGTCTCCGAGATCTGCTCTGTGTAACAGTCCTTCTGTACCGCAGTCTCCAACATCTGCTCTCTGTAACGGTCCTTCTACACCCCAATTTCCAACCTCTGCTTTCTGTAACAGTACTTCTGCACCTCAGTCTCCAAACTCTGCTCTCAGTAACACTCTTTCAACACCTCAGTTCCAACCTCTGCTCTCTGTAACATTCCTTCTACACCCAGTCTCCAACCTCTGCTCTCTGCATTGGTACCTCTCTACCCCAGTCTCCAACATTGTTCTCTACAACAGTCCTTCTGTATTGCAGTCTCCAACCTCTGTTCTCTGTAAGGGTCCTTTTGCAACCCAGTCTCCCACCTCTACTTTATATATCAGTACTTCTAGACCACAGGTCTCCAAACTCTGCTCTCTGTAACCGTCATTCTTCACCTCACTCTGCAACCCCTACTTTCTGAAACAGTCCTTCTGCAACCAGTCTTCAAACTCTGCTCTCTGCAAGAGTCCTTCTGCACCCCAGTCTCCATCCTCTGCTCTCTGCAACAGTCCTTCTCCACCCCAGTCTCCAACCTCTGCTCTCTTTAACAGTCCTTCTGTACTGCAATCTCCAACCTCTGCTCTCGGTAAGGGTACTTCTGCACCCCAGTCTCCAAACTCTGCTTTCTGTATCAGTCCTTCTGCACTCCAGTCTCTAACCTGTGCTCTCTGTAACAGTCTTTCTGCACCCCAGATTCCAACCTCTACTCTCTGCTACAGTCCGTCAGCGCCCCAATCTCCAAACTCTTCTCTCTGCCACAGTTCTTCTGCACCTCAGTGTCAAAACTCTGCTCTCTGTAAGATCCTTCTGAAACCCAGTCTCCAATCTCTACTTTCTGCAATGGTCCTTCTGTAAACCAGTCTCCAAACTCTGTTCTCTACAACAGTCATTCTGCACCCTAGTCTCCAACATCTGCTCTCTGTAAAAGTCTTTCAGTCTCCAACCTCTGTTCTCTGTAAGGGTCCTTCTGCACCCCAGTCATAAACCTCTGCTTTCTGTATCAGTCCTTCTGCACTGTAGTCTCCAAACACTGCTCTCTTGAAGAATCCTTCTGCACCTCAGTCTCCAACCTCTGCTGTCTTTAACAGTCCTTCTGTACTTCATTCTCCAAACTCTGCTCTCTGTAAGATTCTTTTGCAACCCAGTCTCCAAACTCTGATCTCTGTAACTGTCCTTCTGCATCCCAGTCTCCAAGAACTGCTCTCTGTAACAGGCCTTTTTCACCGCAGTCTCTAACCTCTGCTGTATGTAACAGGCCTTTTGCACCGAGTCTCCAAACTATTCTCTCTTCAATGATCCTTCTCCACCCCAGTCTCCATCCTCTGCTATCAGCAACAGTCCTTTTGCACCCCAGTCTCCAACCTATGCTCTCTGTAAGATCCTTCTTCACACCTGTCTTCAACCTCTGCTCTCTGTAACATGCCTCTGTACACCAATCTCCAAATTCTGCTCTCTGTAAGGGACCTTCTGCACCCCAGTCTCCAACTTCTGCTCTCTGCAACAGTTTTTCTGCACCTCAGTCTTTAACCTGTGCTCCCTGTAAAAGTCCTTCTGCACCCCAGTCTCAAACCTGTGCTCTCAGTAAAAGTCCTTCTGCACCACAGTCTCCAAACACTGCTCTCTCAAACAGTCCTTCTGTACCTCATTCTCCAACCTCTGCTATCTGTAAGATTCTTTTGCAACCCAGTCTCCAAACTCTGATCTCTGAAACTGTCCTTCTGCATCCCAGTCTTCTAACTCTGCTTTCTGTTACCGTCTTCTTCATCTCAGTCTCTATTCTCTGCTCTATGAAACAGTTCTTCTTCACCCAAGTCTCCAACGTCTGCTCTCTGAAAAAGTCCTTTTAAACACTAGTCTTCAAACTCTGCTCTCTGTAACAGTCCTTCTACACCCAATTCTCCATACTCTGCTCGCCCCAAGGATACTTCTGCACCCCAGTCTCCATCCTTTGCTTTCTGCAGCTTTCCTTTTGCACCCCAGTGTCCAGCATCTGCTCTCTTCAACAGTCCTTCTCCACCCCAGGCTCCAGCATCTGCTCTCTGTAACAGTCCTTCTGGACCACAATCTCCAACCTCTTCTCTCTGTAACTATACATCTGCACCTCAGTTTCAAACCTCTGCTCTTTGCAAGGGTCCTTCTCACCTCAGTCTCCAACCTCTACTCTCTGTAACAGTGCTTCTGCACCTCAGTCTCCAATCTCTGCTCTCTGTAAGATCATTCTGCACCACAGTCTCCAAACTCTGCTCTGTAACCGGCCTTCTGCACCCCAGTCTCCAACCTCTCCTCTATGTATCACTTCATCCGCACCCCAGTCTCCAAACTCTGCTCTCTGCAATGATCCTTCTGCACCCCAGTCTCCAACATCTGCTCGCTGCAGCAGTCCTTGTGCAACCCAGTCTCCAACATCTGCTCTCTGCAACAGTTCTTCTGTACTTCTGTCTGAACAATCTGCTCTCTGCAACAATTCCTCTGTACCCAAGTCTCCAACCTCTGCTCTCTGTAACAGTCTTTCTGTACCTCTGTCTCCTACCTCTGCTCTCTGTAAGACCATTCTGAAACCCAGTCTGCAAACTCTGCTCTTTGTAACAGTCTTTCTGCATCCCAGTCTCCAACCTCTGCTCTCTGTAAGAGGCCTTCTGCACCCCAGTCTCCAAGTTCTACTCTCTGAAACGATCCTTCTGCACCCCAGTCTCCTACCTCTTCTCTCTAAAACAGTCCTTCTGCACCCCAGTCTCCTACCTCTGCTCTCTATAAGATCCTTTTGCACACCAGTCTCCAACCCCTGCTCCTTGTAACAGTCCTTCTGGAACCTATCTCCAAATTCTGCTCTCATCAATGGTCTTTCTGCACCCCAGTCTCCAACCTCTGTTTCCTGCAACAGTCCTTCTACATCCAGTCTCCAAACTCTGCTCTCTGTAACAGTCCTTCTGTACCAGAGTCTCCAACCTCTACTCTCTGTAACGGTCCGTCTGCCACCCAGTCTCCAAAATCTGCTTTCTTTTTCAGTCCTTCTGCACCCCAGTATCAAACCTCTGCTCTCTGTAACAGTCCTTTTGCACCTCAGTCTCCAAACTCTGCTTTCAGCAACAGTCCTTCTGAACCCAGTCTCTTACCTCTGCTCTCTGCAACATTCCTTCTGCACCCCAGTCTCAAACCTATGCTGTCTGTAAAAGTCTTTCTGCACCCAAGTCTCCAAACTCTACTCTCTGTAACGATCCTTCTACACCCCAGTCTCGAACCTCTGCTCTCATCAACGATCTTTCTGCATATAACTCTCCAAACTCTGTTCTCTTCAACGATCCTTCTGCACCCCAGACTCAAACCTCTGCTCTCTGCAACAGTCCTTTTGAACCCTATTCTCCAACATCTGCTTTGTGCAACAGTTCTTTTGTACCTCAGTCTGAAAACTCCCCTCTCTGTAATCCTCCATCTTCAACCCAGTCTCCAACCTATGCTCTCTGTAACAGTCCTTCTGTACCTCAATCTCCAATCTCTGCTCTATGCAACATTCCTTCTTTGCACAAGTCTCTAACATCTGCTCTCTTAAACAGTCCTTCTACACCCCAGTCTCCAACCTCTGCTCTATGCAACAGTCCTTCTACACCCCAGTCTCCATTCTCTGAACGCCCCAACGATCGTTCTGCACCCCAGTCTCAAAACTTTGTTCTCTACATCAGTTCTTCTGCATCCCAATCTCCAAAGTCTGTTCACTCTAAGGGTCCTTATGCACCGCAGTATCCAACTCCTGCTTTCTGTATCAGTCATTTTGAGCCATAGTCACCAAACTCTGACCTCTGTAACTGTCCTTCTGCAACTCAGTCTGCAACCCCTACTCTCTGCAACAGTCCTTCTGCAACTCAGTCTGCAACCTCTACTCTCTGCAACAGTCCTTCTGCATCCCAGTCTTGATCATCTGCTCTC